>NC_056726.1:1558210791-1558258291 GCF_019279795.1 Protopterus annectens
CACTCTGCAGGCCACTCCTAATAGCCTTGCTCTTTGTCAAACTACCATTTGTATTAACAGTAACATTACACAGTAAGATTGGATACCCTTTGTTAAGGTCCTTAAAGTAGCTGATAAGGAATGGCTGGTGGCAGTCCAAACCACCTTATAGTCTGGGCAAAAAGGGGCATAGCTAGTAAACCTGTGCTAGCCTTTCCAGGTGTGTGTGTGTGTGTGTGTGTTTGTTTGTGTGTGTGTGTGTGTGTGTGTGTGTGTGTGTGTGTGTGTGTGTGTGTGTGTGTGTGTGTGTGTTGGGCAGGGACACGAAACACTGGTTGGACAGAGAGGGTGCTGGAGGTCTTTGCTTGGCCACTCAGCTGAGTTATGCTTGTGGCAAATCTTATTGGGGATCTGGAGGAAGAGGGAAAACCCAACCCCAGACTGACTGTGGTCTCTGTGTGCTCCTAAGGAAAATTGCACTTTACTGTGTGTAAATATTCGAACACAAATGGCAACACCAGAACTAATAAAACAAGATGGTCAACTCACCGTCCCAGCTAGGTTTCAAAAGTAGCGTACAGGCTTACTCGAATAAGGCAAAAATGGTGTATATCCAAAGATATATTTATTGAAGACAATCCACAATATAGGAAACTAAAATCCACATGAACAACTGTTATTATCATTTCTATCATAAACATTTTTTGTATATGTTCTTTTATCAGACATTTTAAATTCAACATTACTAGTTAAAAAATTGTCCAATCTCAAATGACCATTGTCATTTGTGTTAGTTAAGTCATTGGTAGCTCTCGGACTTGATGAATTATTAACAGTACCTTTAGATGAAAAATTATTCAATTTAGTCGTAGCTGCATATGATTTTACTGGTAACAGTCTTTTAGGGCGAGACCCTGTCTGCTCGCTGTCATCCTCTTGATGAAACAATGAAAAATCAAATGTAAAATCATGCTCAGAAGTCACACTGGCATTGCCCTTTTCTTGACTAGTATTGAGTAAAATGTTAGATATTCCCTGACTCCGCATGCCAGGTTCCCCCTGACCATTAGGAATAGACAATTGAGATGGCACCTTGCTTTCCATGCTCAATGTTTCTTTCTGTCCGAAGGCTTCACCTCTCAGAATGCTGCCCGTATGTAGTCGTCTCACTACCTCTATCAAGCGGGCCACCTCTTCTCGTAGAGGACGAACCTCAGACTTTAGGGAAACAAACTCATCCTTATTCAATGAAGTATCTGCCACCTCGCTTACTTTCTCCATAGATGACCAACACTGTAAATATTCGAACACAAACGGCAACACCAGAACTGATAAAACAAGATGGTCAATTCACCGTCCCAGCTAGGTTTAAAAAGTAGACTTTACTGTGTGCATACTTGTCATCCTCCCAGTGTGTACGTCCCCCATTGTTGCCAGTGGTGAGGATTGAGGCTCCTTGATTACTGGGCCAGTGGTTGGGCATCACATTAAGTAAAAAAGAAGAAGCTGGCTCAGTAGCATGTATGGACACTTTAATTAATTAAATGAATAAAAATGTAAAAAACATAAAATATAATTGTTCTTGTCAGAACAACCCTTTCTCAAATGTGTGAGTGCATGATTGTGTGTATTCTGAGCTGTGTTGGTGTATTGTTCAGCACTAATGTCACTGCAGGGCCTCCAGCGAGTGTGGGGACAGCTTCCAGCTCCCATGTGACTCTGAGTAGGATTAAACAACTAATCTGAGCATGAACGAATAAATGAAGGTCATCACATCAACTCATATAAGGTGAGAGATGCTAAATATACTACAGAAATCACAAATGGACCTCACACAGTACTGAGAAAGAACATGTACTTTTCTATTTCAGCCCAAGATAATTGAACAAATTGAGATGCTAGTGTACAATTTTGACATTTGTGCTAAAGTCAGTAATCAAAATAAGAGGGGAGAGGGATGACAGCATGTGAAATTCATAGACTATATAGCACAAACTGGTCTGGATTTATTAAAGGAAAACATAATGTGTTTTGGCTAATAATCTAAATTCCATGAGGTACGACATGTAAAAAACACGAGACTGACTGTAATACATCAATGCAAAGGATCTTTTCCTGATATAGGATACCAAATAAAGAGTGAACACACAGCCAAACCATTCAGTAAAAAATGACAAGAACATCCTAGCCAAGCTAGAATTTTCACTGTGATTCCTTAAAACCTCTTGTAAAAGAGGATAATAGTGATTAAATCAAGCCAACCATGGGTAAATTTCAATATACCATAACCACGGAGTCGGTTATTGCTATTATACAATGACATTATTTAAGAAAAAAACTACTTAGTTTTCTTAAATAATGTCTTTGTATAATGGTGCCGTACTGTCTTTCCATTGCTGGTGGTAACCTGCTACCTTCTTTTGATTTACTGCACATGCATATGGGACTTGCATTCCCATGCATACCCAGTACATCAATGCTTTGAAAAGGAAGCAATGGAGAAAAGAAAGTCTCCATTGCTCCGTTTTTATTTTCTTTCTTTTTTTTAATTAAAAAAAAAAAAAAAAAAGTTTTGGGTACTTTAGGGGTAGGAGAGAGAGACAGAATGGAGGAAATGCAAAGAAAATCAGGTACGTGTCTTTAGTTTTAAATAACGTACCTGTTTTTCTTTGTATTTACTCCATGCTGCCTCTCTGATGTGTCAGGAGTCTGGACTACAGATTTTTTATTTTTTGTTAAACAAAAAATAAAAGTTATGGAATATACGAATGGAAAGAAGTCCGGGTGACTGGACCTTTTTCGGTTGGTATATTCTGGGAGGTGCAACAGGCATGCTGGTTGGGCTGGCCAATCAGCATGCTAATTTTCAAATATTAATGGACAGTCATTGTATAATTAAAAATAACCCCTTAAGGACATCAGGAGTTTCAGCTATATGGAAGTTCTGAATGTCGATGACTTTTTCTGTTTTAATTAAGGACAAATTCAGAACAATAAATCCAAACCCCCACTAGTAGTATACATGCACATTTCAAACTTCTTATGACTTTACCAGCATAGAATAAGTGGACTATTTAGCTAACCTTTAGAAAGACAGGGTTGTTGTATCCAGCTGATGTCCATAACCAGTAAGGTGTCTGCAAAATATCTGATCTAAAAACTAAGTAAAAGAGTAAATAAGACACACAGCCAAACCAATCAGTAAAAAAAATTCAAGAAAATCCTAGCCAAGCTAGAGTGTTCACTGTGTGATTCCTTAACACTTCTTGTAAAAGGGGATCATGGGATATATGCAAATGACCCCATAGGTACATCAGGTGTTTTAGCTATATGGAAGTTTTGAATGCCCATGACTTTTTCCAGGAAAAGTCATGGGCAGGAAATTTAGTTTCCATGTATGGTTCTCAGTTAATGAGTAATGAAATGTTCAACTTTGCAAAGGACTGGGAGTTTCTTCATATTACATACAGTTTTCACTATACCAAGAAAACAATTCAGAGTGTTAAAAGCATCTTCAGAAAAGCTGAAATGTTTTCCTCAGCGGACTCCTACTTGTCCTTGCTTAACTTTCAGAAATACCCCATTACAGGAAATTTGGTTATCTCCATTTCAGTTATTAATTGGTGAGGCTCAAGTCAAAATTACCAACATCATTTGTGTTACTGCAGCTTAGTAATAACATTGATGTAGTGCAGAAACTAAAAGAGACAAAAACTGCTGTTACAGAGGAATAAAAAATATATAAATTCTGAAGGATGGATAAAGAGGGTAAATGAAGATACAAAATAGTTCCAAAATGCAAACAATATCACCTCAGGCATAATCATGCCAGTAGTAGCTGTGTCTAATGAACCTAGACCATATTTCATAAAATGAAGCAATAAAAGACTATTAGAAAAACAGAAAACACATTTTGAAAGTTCCTACCACTCCAAGTGGGCATTTTTCCAGCATGCTGCCCTCTCAGAATATGAAGCTTTTCAAGGGTAACATTATGAGACAGTATGAAATGCTACTGGTAGAACAATGCTGTAATGAACTGAGTTCTAGTAACTGTATACAGCGATTGTGAATTCTATGACAGTTCCAGGAGAAAGTAGTCCTACTGCTAGTCATACCTCTCAAACTGGAAACATCAAAAATGTGGACAAAGACCCATAAAAAGTAGGTACACCTGGCCAAAAAAATCTGGATGCTGATTAACATAAAATTTGCATACATACTTATGTAATCCCACCCACTCAGTGGAATTGTGGAATACCTTCATCACCTTACACATGAGCTTGTGCATACATAGTACTATTTTACAGCTATTCCCATTGACTCTCAGTAGTGCATAGGAATGGAATGGCAATGGATTATACAGTAGCTTATACTGGAGTGTATTGCCACAGTTCTCAGCTGAATCAGGACAAATCTCAACAGAATCAGAGACAAATCCAGAAATAATCAGGGACACTTTTTCAAGTATTAGTACTATTAACTTGACAGAATACGAGGATAGGTTTATAGATTAATACAAGTCTAACTGCCCTTGTGTGCCATTTTAAACCTAGCCAGTTACCCCATGCAAGAATCAAACCCTGTACCTTGTGTCTGTAAGGTAAGCATCTTAACCATTATGCCAACCTCCCAACCCCAACTCCACTGTAAACAATGAGTACTGACTTGTACAATAGAAGAAACTAAATAATTTAAAGCATATTTTTTTTTAAAGAAGAAACTGCAGACAAACACTCCTCATGCTTTCTCAGTCAAAAAAGTCTTAATGTATGAGCCTGACAATGCAAAATTCTGAAAAATCAATGTTGCAGAACGTACAGTTTCTCCCATACTTTTTAGAAGCAGCTGGCTGACTATCAGAAAAACTGCAGGTGGTAAAACACACATTTTCCAAAGCTGACAGAACTGGAGGAATAGGTGAAGATTGTGGAAATTCCTTCTACTCACAGCATTTTCCAGAGAGACTAAGAAACCTCAGTGTTCTCCCATTGAAAAACACTGGGACATTTTGGAAATAGTCTCAGAGAAAGATAAACCTCCACAGGGAGAAACAGAAACAGAGCTCTCCTGAAAGCCTGAATCAGAAATCTGAGGACAAAACCCATATATGCCCAGATTCAGAATCTTGAATCTCTTCAGAAAATGTATCCCTCATTCTTTTGCCAGAAACTATTTTATAGTAAGGATCGATAACCTGAATTAAACTCTGAGCCAGAACCAGTCAATTACTCCTAAGGAAATTTGAGGAGGAGGAGTAGATGCATGTTGAGTTTAGTTTCTTTCTAACAGGAAAAATAGGACCAGTAGTGTTATTAATGGCAGCAACAGCTTCCCCAGGGATGGGCAAATTATTCTGACAAGAGAGGGACGCTTTCCCTGTTTCGTCTCTCAGGACTGAGGAGTGTGTCTCATACTTGCCCACTAAGGGGACACAAACAGCCACAGAGAATGTGGCTAACCCTGATCCACAGTGGCTGTAGGTGCTACAACACAGGGATCCTCGTTAAAAGAGGTGTGGTCTGAGGTACAACTAACAGCCACAGTAGAGTCACCCACCTGCAGCTGAGACAAATTGCTTGCCTGCTGTAGTGGGCAAAGGCTGTTTGCCTAAATTTTTTGTTTTCGTGGCTGGAAGGACAGACAGTTTGTTCCATGGTCAAGCTGATAATGGTGCCTCTTTCCCCGGGAAAAGCAAGCAACAAAGGCAGTAAAACATTACATTTGTGCATAGAAACACATAGTAAACACACACTCCGCCAATCCCCAAAAGCAAAATAAACAATTTCTCACCAGGAAAAATGTTTTTTTCAATACTGTAGACAACTTTTAAACTGAAAGTTACAAAACACCTCTAATACAGTCTTGTTCATTAAAAAAACTTCTAGCTTTAAATAACTTTCCTGAACAAGAAATGCTAACAAAAACAATTTTTAAATAGAAAGGTTTTCCCTGAAGATAAATCTGCCTAGCAAAGGAACAGAGGAACAACACAAGCCAACTAATGGTTTGGGCATGTGGAAAGTGTCTTGAAGCTTTGGAAGCTGGTTGGCCATTATTGCAGAATATAATCCACATAGCTTAGGCTTCTGCAGAAGTGATCAATGTAGAACATTCACTGGTGTGAAATGTCTCTTCTGGTTGTTATTATATTGGTGGGGTGGGTTAGGAACACCTTAAGTAAGAAGGCAGTGACTGATGCACAGAATATGAATAAGTCAAGAATGAACCGATGTAATCAAAGCATGTGCTAGAAATCATTATCAGCATCTCATCAGCTAACTTGAGTGCCCTGATCAGGGTCCAAAACAACAAGCATCATTAGGTACTTAGGACCCAGCCAAATTCTGTATGGGATCTTCTACACTGACTGAAGGATTACAAAATAACCAGATTTTACAGCCACAGGCAACAAGTGCAGATCCTGCAATCGTCACCCTACATATTTCACCAGGACACAGGCTACCCTGGTCTTAGATTTTACACTAGTATAGGAATTATGGACACACCCACCATGACCAGGTGGTAATAAGGATGGGAAAATATCGCCTTCTGCACAATCTTGTTTTTCTGGCAGTTCCTGAGGATTGAAGTCACTAAATAATAACACACATTTGAGGTTGACTTCATGTGGTTCAGAAAATGCAAACACAAATCATGTTAGTCTAGCAACTTTCTGAGCTTTTAAGAGCGTTATTTGAAATGTCCCTGTTCTCCATCTCCCTCCAAATTATTTTGGTCTTTGTCCAGAGTTCTTGCTCTAAGAGGCTGAAAGGTATGTCTATAGGTAACCGCATGCTTTATAAAGGAAACTGATCATTTTAACTGAAAACCGTATGTACGTGTACCTGCTGCCTCATGCGGAAAAACGGATATGAGAAAACAGACTGAGCTTACCACAAAAAAAAAAAAAAAAAAAACTGCTTATTAGGAGTGCTTGTGATCACCCTTTGTGAAAATATTCATGGGTGGGGTGACTATTGAAAGGCTAAACTAACAGGTTATAGTTATGCACTGAAAGGATGATCAAATTCAAATGGGCAAAATGTTGAACAGTAGTCAACAGGACTGTTAAAATACATTATATTATACTTAGAAAGGTTCACTTGATCGATTAATATAAGATTCAGTATCATGCAAGATTACGTTGGTTTGGACATGTGCTGAGCAGGGATGCAGAGTATATTGGGAAAAGGGTGCTAAGGATGAAGCTGCCAGGTAACAGGAAAAGAGGAAGGCCTAAGATAAGGTTTATGGATGTGGTGAGAGAGGACATGCAGGTGGTTGGTGTGACAGAGCAAGATGCAGAGGTCAGGAAGACATGGAAACAGTCGATCTGCTGTGGCAACCCCTAACGGGAGCAGCCGAAAGAAGAAGAAGATCATACCTGGATATTGGTTAAAAACATTATCACTGAATGTGTGACCGGCCCTTATAGCTCATAACTGAATCTGGGACAAATCCTTAAATAATAAAGGACTTAAAAGTATTAGTACTTTTAACCTGAAAAATTGACAGAATAAGAAAATGTGGATATATGTGCGTGTGTGGGTGTTCTAAGCACATATGTTAAAAAAAAAAAAACATTAATAGACACAGGCTGGCAGTCTCCCTCAAGAAGCTGACATCATCGCGCACGCTCTGCATATCATAACGTCAGTGACAACTAAAAAAAAAATAAAAAAAATGAGAATTAAAGGGGCCACTCAGGAACTCATGGCATCCCATTATTCGGACCTCAAAACCGGTAAACACAGAGGAATTCCGTATGATTGAGAGGTATGCTGCTAATACCTTGTACCCTTGTCCAAAAATTCCTCTGGCTGTAAAGATATCCGAGATAAAAAAAAAAGACTTTGACTTTTGTACCTAAAACCGAATATCTTACAACTTAGGAAAGAGTCATTAAAAGTATTCTAAACTGCCAGTTCATACACTCTAGGGAAGAAGTTCTGCCCGTGAGCAGACACATCCTTAGTGATAATGACAGTGACTGAAAGATAATGATACAGACTGTTGTTAATATTTTGACATTGAGGAGTCAGAACTAACTTATATGACTAGTTAGGATATACAAAAAAAAAAAATCCCATGATATCCAGGACAGCATATATGACAGTGCTGACAATTTATTTTCTAAAGTGTTGTGAATCATATTATGCAGTCTTGCAATTTTGATAGTCATGAGAGCTAGCTTATAGTAAATGTTTAAATAAGTTATAAATCATTTATTTTATTGCAAAATAAGGAGATATCGTAGATTGTAATAGATTTGTTATATCTTTAATTAATAGTATTTATTTTTATTTTATTCATTCTTTGACCAGGTATGTCCCATTAGGCTAGTAGCCTCTTTTCAGGGGAGACCCAAGGTGGTATTTATACCACTAGGGTAAATTTAGCCAGGGCAAATATCTAGTTCAGATTGTTTTTCTGTGCCATGGAATATTGCTGATTCATGTAGGTTCACAGGTGTTTACTAGGCTAATGACCACAAGGGCCCCTTTAAACCTACCCATGCATCCCAAATCTCTCACAAGTTTTGATATCCTTGATCATACCCGACCTTAGGCATAGGCCAACTAGGCAGCTGCCTAGGGCACCGCTGTAGCAGGGGGGGTTTTCCAGTATTTATTTGGTGTAGGTAGACCAGGATGGGGGCACCAGATGGTGTGGTAGGGGGCTTCGTGAAGCCCTTTTGCCTAGGGCACCAGTTGACCTAAGGCCACTCCTGTCCTTGATACGTGTAAGCAGGGGCTTGGGAGATGAAATATTTACAAACAGGGCCCATGGGAGATGAACCATTTACAGGCTGCCTGTGTCCATTAGATACATAGTTGTCAAACCAGGGATGAATTTCCTGTTACCCATCCAGTTGTCCAAGTTGCACTTGAATTGGGTTAGGGAGGAACTCTGCTTCACATGGACAGTGAGCTTGTTCCAGAGAAAGGGTAGTCTCTGGGATTTCATACCTGTCTCTCCAGCAGGTCCTACTTACATCACAGGCAAGTGTTAAGTCTTTAGAACAGGTAAGTCTGGTGCTGTTTGTTTTGTGGATATGCAGGGATTTCATCAGAGTGGGGTCTGAAATGCTCTGTATGCCAGGAATAGATTTCCCTTCAGCAGCCTGTAGGAGACAGAATACAGGGATAGGGCCTTGAGACGGTCTGCATGGGACATGTTATTTATGACCTGTATTCTTTTAGTGATGAACCTCTGTGGACGTTCCAGTTGTTGGATATGCCTGTTGGGTACATACCAAAAGGGCATTGTACTCAATGATGGGTCTGGTGAATGTGGAATACAGTGGAACAATGACTTCCTTGTACCGAGATGCCATACCTTTGTTTAAAAGTTACACAACATAGAATGATTTCCTTACTACTATATTCAAATGATGGTCAAAAGCTTGATTACTATGTGTGCCCCCAGCTCCATGACTACTGGGTCAGCTCTTAGGGGTATGTTGTCAATATGATAGTTGCCAGGGTGGATGATACGTATTGTGTGTCAGAAGGAATTCAAATGATGGTCAAAAGCTTGATTGCTGTCTATGTGTGCCCCCAACTCCATGACTACTGGGTCAGCTCTTAGGGGTATGTTGTAAATATGATAGTTGCCAGGGTGGATGATAAGTGTTGTGTGTCAGAAGGAATTAACCGCACTTGGGTTCATAGGTTCATAATAAGCTAACTGCCCTTTTGGACCATCTTGAGTTAGCCAATTACCCTATTTGGGAATCAAACCCTGCACCTTGTGTTTGTAAGGTAAACACCTTAACCATTATGCCAACCTTCAAGTTTTAGCTCTGCAATAGGAAATATCTGACAAATAATGACAACAGGTTCATAGTTAAAAGGCATGCAGTCCTGAAGACCATTAAGGAGCCTAGCCCAAATACCTAATTGCGCCTAAGCATTGTCTTTTTTATGGTCAGTCCTGACTTTTAGCCTTGTTATAGTCCAAGAATTTACAGGATTGACAGATACTTGTATGACGTTCATATACTTATATCACTAGGAAATGTATAGGAAAAGGTCAAACATGCTTCAGAATAAAACATCATCAGCTATTCAAATTATGTATGGAACATATGGAATTTCTGCAAATGAGCTAGTCCATACAAACAGCACTGTTATAATTCAGCAACAGTTACACATAATATCAATGCCATTGCCTAATGTGGCACTGCAATGCACTGTGGCAGCAGGCATCTATCACTGAGCTAAATGGTTCTCAGTCAGGACACAGGAAGGTGCAAGTACATCTTCCAGTGTCAATGTGTATGTGTGTCAAATGCGCATCAGATTCCCAAAACATATGCTCCAATGTGACAGAATCATACACAAAGCTGTACAAATATTGCTGTATACAGAGGGTACCCCAGATATGTATACACAGTTGTATGCATATATGTTTTCTCATAGCAAAGTTTCCCACATTTCTCATGCTTTTTATTCTGACTTATGTGCTAACATTTTTGCTGTAAACTCCTGACAACTGTTGCTGGAGCACAGGTGCTCCTTAGTTGCTCTGATGAGCAAGTGTGGGTTGTTCTCCCTATAGGAAAGGGAAATAGTGCTTTAATGTGTAGGATTATAGTGATGCCACATATGCATACCAAGACTATAATGAGCTGCAGATCATTCCTGGAATGAATGAACAGATTATAAGATGCATATTTGGTCTAAATTTTATGAACTGTGTTCCATTTCCCTTCGGCTAAAAGATCACATAGTGGCGCACTGCTTACTTTGTATGTTTACAAACAAAAGCTTTATGTGTGTGTGTGTGTGTGTGTGTGTGTGTGTATGTGTGTGTGTGTGTGTGTGTGTGTGTGTGTGTGTGTGTGTGTGTGTGTGTGTGTGTGTGTGTGTGTGTTGCGCATGCGCACACCTGCCCTTGGTATTTCTGGGCCGCAATCCATGCTGTGTGTGCCCTTCATAGTTTCACAGGTTCAGATGCATTTTCTCCTTGTCGGCTGGTGTTCTGCTTCTGGCAAAATATGGCGGACTTTAAGAATGTACGGTGAGCATGCTGAATATGCCATACATTTCACAAAGTGCTGCATAGCCTGTCTACTGTCATGCATGCATTTTTATTCATGAATATCTAAGTGAGATTGTACTAACTGCAACAAAGGATCTGCCTTGTGTTTGGTATGCACAGCTGACCAAGTTTATGGATTTACCTACTGAACATTTTATAAGCATATTGCGGTGGTGGTGCTGCGGTAGCATTGTCGCCTCACAGTTAGACATTGCCTGTTCGATTCTCAGTTAGAGCGTCTTCTGTGTGGCGATGTGCATTAATGGGTGTTCCTTCGTTCAAGGTTGTGTGTTAGGCCCTGCAAGCTAGCACGTAAAAATCTACTGCCAATCATTAGCGGACTGGAGCTCCACTGTGGCGACCCCTAACTGGAAAAAGCTGAAAGACACAACAATTAGGGGACCATAAAATGATCAGTGGAAGGACTGTCAAAGTTATCAAAAGAAAGGGAATGTTGATGTGAAGTGGCAGTGAAACTGCAAATTATGAAGAAATACTTTTGATTAGCATCTACTTTAGATAGAGAAGGCATTACTTTAGTAAACAAGAAAAGGACTCTAAATAGAGTTGATGTGAGCACTGTTAAAAGAACTCATAAAATTCAAAAGAGACAAAGGAATGGAGCCTGATAAAAGTCATCTCAGAAACTGATTTTTTAAGTAAGTGCTAGTTTTTCCAGGGGTGTAAGTCATTTGCCCCGTATGATGCAATATGCAAATGAACCATACAATATACTAACGGAAACTGAGAAGGTTTAGCATGACAGGTCAGAAAATGCATGATCCAGATTCTGTTTTGTGTGAAAGGTACAGTTCAAATGGCATCCAAAATTAAGCATTTTCTATGAGGGAAGAGCTTCCTGCACTTCTCATGTAGAGATACTGACTGTATCACCTTAATTAATATAATCAGGTCTATCACTGCACCTCAGTGAAAAGGAAGATGCCACCTACCTCATCCTCCAGTAACCACTGCACAGTTTTGACCATTTGCGCACCATCATACATGTCTGCTGTACAAGTCATTGACTCCTTATATAGGGGAATCATATATAGGACTGTAGTGGAAAAGGGCTTCAAAAGAACTGCTAGTCAGCACTCTCTACTATACTGGTGGACTAAGAGAAGTGATACAGACAGAAAACTTCAGACCTGAAAAAGATGGGACTCCCTTTTATGAAATAATTGTTGGTTCAATGGTGGCTGGAAGAAGACCAGAGGCAGCCCTGATTCAAAGATGGAAGGTCATGCCGGTCAAAGCTTACAAATGTCTTTAGCTGAAATATTCAGGTACAGACCTTTGATATAGCCGGCCCAGAATTTAACAAGGCATTTAACACGATCCTTTATGTAAACCATAAGACATGATTAGGTGTGCAGTGAAATTTGTATAATCAAATACCATAGTGTAAGGCTCCCTGCTGCGTGTGAGAGACCCAAACGTACAAGTACCAAAACATTTGACTCCAACCTAACAGACAAAGCAAATAATAAGTAGGTAAATTGCCTTAAATTAGGGTCACTTTTAAAATGACGTTACTATTAACTTTGAAATTGTTAAAGTAAGTTCCACTTTTAGAAGGGACAGAGTAAAAGTCTAAGTAAACATAAAGGGCATTACTCCAAAATCTGGACAGTTGAGAGGTATCAACCAATTGTACAAAAAATAAACTGCTGTTCAAGCAAAAAAATAAATGTGAATGCCAGAACTTGCTGCTACACTCTCGAAGCCCTGCCCTCTGACTGTGTCCCCACACCCCTGTTACTTACATAGTTCAAAATCACTGCACAAAGTAGAGAAAAATACTTTGAAGTAAAAAAAAACTGAGATGTAGCCTAAATTCCTCAACATTCACAAATGGAAGTTTTATCTAAGCAAAGGATCATATTTCTAGTCCTTGGAATTTCAACAGGCATCCTATTATAATTAGCAAATGATAAATGTACGCATTTTAAAAGTTAATCTATGGAGTTTAAATAATGTAAACTTTATTTTTGCAGTTATATAGTTCCTCAGACAAAGATGGACTATGAAATAGTTGGGGGAAACAACGATCCAGATTTTAAATGTTTATCCATTGCCCATAGTATCCGGTTTTCAGTAATTAAGGTTTCTGGTTCATAACTCCAGTGATTGTGGATCATATGTTTAGGCCAACATGTTAGAAATTATTAATGTTAAATGGCAAGTTTACAAAACTGAATATAAATACTGGCTTTTTCCAGTGTCCCATCTTCCCCTCTGCCTCCTGCTAGCTTCCCCTGAATGTTGTTGTGTCTTTCGGCTTTTCCTGCTTAGGGGTCGCCACAGCGGAACTCTGGTCCACTAATGATTGGCAGTAGATTTTTATGTTGAGTTGCCGGCCCTGATGCACAACCTTCAATGAACGTATGCCCATTCACGCATGTCTCCACACAGAAGATGGTCTAGCTGAGAATCGAACAGAACAATGTCTTACTGTGAGGCGACAACGCTACTGCAGCACCTCCACCGCACGCTAGTTTCCCCTGAATGCTATATTTAATTCCTTACTCACTTTTCCTTCCTCTCTCTGTCTCTCTTTCTCTCTCTCTCTGTCTCTCTCCATTTTTATTACTTTGACTCCCCTACATTGGTGCATATAACTATTATCTCATCTACTTCCCTTTGGTTGTCTTTTACTATATCCTATACGCCAATGGTATGATACTTTCTGTAGTCTATTCATTATGTCTTCCAAAACGTGATTCCAGTTACAATACTGTATAGTCAAAAGTGGTATGTAATTTTTTCATCATATGTCTCTGTAACTGCTACTCTGTTGTTCTTATAACTGTTTCTGCATAAACTGTATTTTTGTTGTTTATTTTATGTACTTTATTGTAATATTTTATATTATTTATCATTATCTGTGGAGCTTTTTTCCCTGGTCCTCTGCTGAAAATGGGTGCTCATTTAGACTTTCCTGGTAAACAAATGTCAATAAATAAATAAATAAAAGAACAATACTCATTTTATAAGACTATCTCCTAAACTCACACTGGTATTTGTAGTGAAAGATTTGCCAACATGGAAATTTCATAGAGCAATCGCAACATTTCACCTTCATGCAATTGTATAATGTCTGTGCATTGATCATAAGATGGGACCTTACAAATGGTGCTGAAAATCTGGGTGAGATAATCGTGTTATAGGCATGTCTTGACAGACTCAATTTTTTTTCTGAAATTGGAAACCTCAGCAGCTTTACTGTGATACATCTTGGCATGTATCTCAAATGGTAGTCCAGGATCAAAACTTGAAAGGGTCTCCCTCTACTATTGCCTGGTTCACCAGCTGCCTATCCAACTGCCAACAAGTCATACAGTGGAAAGAATCTACTTCTCCTTTCCTACACACACACACCGGGGTTCCCCAAGGTTCAGTTCTAGGCCCTCTGCTCTTTAACATATTTATCAACAACTTCCACCTCTCCATCCCCGATGCCTCCATCATCCAATATGCAGATGACTTCACCATCATCTCCTCAGCCTCCTCCCCCTCTGAACTGCTAATAAAAACCCAAATTGCCTTTACTAATACTGAATCCTGGATGAAAGCCAATCGCCTTGTCCTAAATGCCTCCAAAACTAAACTAATGATCTTTACCCCTACTAGAAATTCCACATTAGACAGAAACCATTTCTGCATTACAAGCCAAAATAAGACTCCTTTAGAAATAGTCCCTTCAACCAAACTGCTAGGCATCATTATTGATGAAAACCTAAAGTTTGACTCCCACATATACTCTGCTGTCAAGACAACTCACCAGAAGATTGGTCTGCTATACAGACACAATCGCTATCTCAGCCCCTCCACCCAACAAACTCTTGCAACAACCTTCCTCCTTCCATCTCTTATGTATGGCACTCCCCTATTTACCAACCTCCAACTAGGCCTGCGCTCCAAACTGGAAGCCTGCTACCACAAAATTTGCAAATTCACTACCAACTCCAAAAGTTCATCTCACCACTGCCACTCACTGCTCACCTTCAGATGGCTAGAGCTCCCCAACTACCTTAGATATCTGCAACTAACCACTACTCACAAGCTCATCTTCAAACCATCAGACTGTCCATCCCCGATCAAAGCTCTTACACCCTACACTCCCTCCCGCTCCCTAAGATCCGAGAACCAAAATCTGCTTCAAGTACATAAACCCTCTTATCCCCCAGGCCAACTACTACTATCCTGCACAATAGCCAAACTTTGGAACTCTCTCCCCCCTCATCTGCACAACTTACCTAACCATAATAACTTCAAAACTCAGCTCTTCTCACATCTATCCTCCAAATGGGAACGTCCCTCTTATGCTCCTACCTAAACTACCGCCTTCATTTTTGTTCCTACCCACCTCTTTATATTTTTTTGTTTACACGAATACCTAATGAGCTTTTCTCTGTCAGTTCTGATTTAAATATGATTAATAAGATTTCCTATTCTTCTAATGTTACCTAATACATTAGAATGAATATTGTTCTATTAATAGTAATGTAATGTAACCCTGCATATATGTAAATGTAATTCAATGTAAATGTAATGCAATGCAATGTGACTATTCTTGTGGAGCTTTTCTCCCTGGGCCTCCACTGAAAACGGGCTGACTTGGCCCAGTGGACTATCCCAGTCAACAGATGCAAATAAAATAAAATAAAAATAAATAAATTGTGCATGCGTGCACGTGTGTGTGTGTGTGTGTGTGTGTGTGTGTGTGTGTGTGTGTGTGTGTATGTATGTATGTGTGTGTGTGTGTGTGTGTGTGTGTGTGTGTGTGTGTGTGTGTGTATGTGGCATGGGGTCTATATTATATCCTCGAATGCTTAAAAAAGCGAACGCTGATTGATCGAACTTATGTTCGCGAAACTGCAAATATCGAAGTAGCAGAAACTCAAATTTTTTCCTAGGGAAAGAATTCAAGTTGTCCGTTTCTGTTGCTTCTGTATTTTCAATGTTATGGTGGAAAGTTACCGGTCGGATTTAGGTAAGTGTGCGATTGTGTGGATGTGAGTGTTAGGGTGATTTAGGTGAGTTAGGGTTAGGGCTCAGGTTAGGTGCGTGTGCGATTGAGTGGACATGAGGGTTAGGGTGGATTTAAGTGAGTTAGGGTTAGGGAGCGGGTGAGGTGAGTGTGTGATAGTGACAGACCTTAGGGTTAGGGTTTGGGTTAAGGTAAGTGGGTAGTTAGTGGTGTGTGCATAGTTTAGTGTAGGGTTAAGTATCAGATTTTAGGTGTATGTATGTGGATTTCTGTTTGTTTGGTGTGCTTGTGTTGTGTGTATGTGTTTTGGATCAGCGATTTGATCTGACAGTTTGAGATTGTAAGCTTTCGGTTAAGTTAGGTCGATCAATCAGTGTTCGCTTTTTTAAGCGTTCGATGATATAATATAGACCCGTGGCATGTATGTAGCATGTATGTGTATGTGTGGAAAAAGATGATGAGGTTTATGAAATGGAAAGAAGAGTGCTGTCCTAAACCTTCCGGTGGAAAGTAAAGGATATGAGTCTGCTGTAGGAAAGGCATAAGCAGGATAACAGTAAAAATGATTGTTTTTTAGGTTTTACAAAATTCTGAATAGAAATGTCTACCCATTCATTAGCAGTAACCACTTAATTAATTCAGGGAGTTGCAAGTCAGAATCTTACTCTGAAAGAATGGAAAAAAGAATATACCCTGGAAGAATCATTAGAGCGGCACTGACAGAGGTAGATAAACTTTAGGACTGTGTAGTCATTATGTCTTAACAGCATGTTTTGGAGATGGAGGGAAAGCTGTAAAATGCAGAGGATGCTCTTGCCCTAACTAGGGAATGTGAGAGGCAGGAGAGTGAATTATCATGACTGATAGAGAGAGACTCAATGGTCGGCAACCAGGGTGGGAAAAAGTAGACAGAAAAAAGCAATAACAGGACCTACATTCACATGCATTTCTGAATAAGAAGTATGGGAATGTAGCATCTTCCCTTATTTATTAACAGCAGTCCTTAGTGTTTTGGGCGGCCGTGGTGGTGCAGCAGTTAGTGTTGCCACCTCCCAGCAAGAGGTTCTCCGGTTCGATCCTCGGCTGGGGTGCCTTCTATGTGGAGTCTGCATGTCCTCCCTGTGGTCGCGTGGGTTTCCTCCGGGTGCTCCAGTTTCCTCCCACATCCCAAAGACATGCTGTAGGTGGATTGGACACTCTAAATTGGCCCTAGGTGTGAGTGTGTGCATGCATGTGCCTTCTGTGGAAGGTTGGGCGCCGGGCTGGCAACTCAACACCGTAAAACTCCACTGCCAATCATGAGCGGACAGGTGATCTGCTGTGGTGACCCCTAACCGGGAAAAGCCAGAAGAAGAAAAAGAAGTCCTTAATGTTTTGCCAGAAAATCACTAATTGTATCAGACAGAGAGCAAAAAGTGGCCTGGAAGTGGAACGTGCTAAGTTTTGCTTTAGGTATCTGTGACCAGTGGATTAGGCTGACACAGATGTTTTAGAATAAGTAGCAACTTAATGGATTTGGCTTCCATGTGAGCATGTTTTTAAAAAAAGGGGGGGATGCTCACATTTTTTGTTTCACTAAAAATAGTTAAGCCAGTCCCAGCATTCTATTTCTGCAGTGTCTGTCTGGCCTACATCAAGCAGATTGTGTCTACATTTTTTTTTTCTTTAACTGAACTTTGGGGGGGATTTTTATAAGGTACTTTTGGTATGCAACATCATTGTTCAATAAATAAATTTAGTTTTGCTGCAGGAATTACTGAGGAGGAGGTGGACTTTACAAGTTATTTTAGCAAAGACTATGCCCTAAGATTGCTGATGTCAGCACTATATTATTATTTTTTTAATGAAGATGGGTTGCTGATGCTTGTGACTGCCTCCTCTTAACTATATTACAAACATTCCAGGCTGAGACTGAAATACGTTCATTTGGATCAGTGAATAAATAAACATCAGATGCAGAAGTAAAGTAACTAATATTCAGTGTCAGTAAGTGCTGTAAAAAGCAGTAGCAGAAAAATAACAAATATCAGGTACAAGATAGGTGTCTTAAGTAACAAGAAAGGAAGTGTCATTTTACAGAAAGGGTAAGAGATAAGTGGGACAACATTCTAGAAAATTAAATAAGAGTCAAACATAGTCAGTAAATTAATTAATTCAGGAATTCTTGGGTAGCCATGTGGCTAGCCTTATGACGATTGGGCATTGGAGTGGAGATAATAGGGCCTCTAGCATTTCCAAAATTAATGGTTAGATAAGTTTGGCCATGTGGTGCTTGTCTTTTGTATTATCTGCATTTATGTAAGGGTGGTTAGACAGTTGCTGAGGGTTTTAGGGTCAAAAGTAGGAAACAAATTAAGAGATGTAAAGATCATCCTTAATAGGGAATTATTGATAAGACCCATTCAGGATATGTGCATTTCCAAAATCCCTGTTTTCACAAGGGCATACAGAGGATGTATACAGTGCAGAAGAGGACAAGCAAACCATCAAAAGTTATATGAAGAGAAATAAGGGATCAAATATACAGAACCTGGGAAAAAGAAGGAATGGCAGAAAATGTAAGTACCTCAAGGTACTTCATTATATAACATCTACTAGGGTATCTTTTATAACAACAAGAGGGCAGGATTGAAAATAAATATGTATTATGGCTCCTTGAGGCAATATAAGGTCATATTATTCAAAAGACACATCTGTGGATACTGGGATTAAATAATGTACTGAATTGATCTAAGGCAGCTCTGTAAGAGTGACACTTGAAAATAGGTGGCAGGAATTACAGTCAGCAACCTGTCTTAATTGTAAGATATTTAGGCAAAGTAAGTGGTTCAAGTAACCAAACACAGTGACCTAACCAAAAATGATACAAAAATCCTACTCCACAGCAACAGAAGGTAGCCAGACACTTTATTTGTCGTAACCAAATACAAGTTGAGCGCTTTCTTCCCACAATCGAGCCTTCCTCATCCCTCCTGTTCCACCTCCTAAAACACATTCACATAACTCAATTCAAATAAAATAAAATAAAATGAAACAGAATAAAATAAATAATGTGAAATACTTTAAGTACTATGTTTATTGTTTAATTGAAATGGATGGGGTGGTTGTTAAGGGTATTTAAGAGTATGCTGTTGGTTATACAAATGTTCTGAGGAAGGCTCGATTGTGGGAAGAAAGCGCTCAACTTGTATTTGGTTACCACAAATAAAGTGTTTGGATACCTTCTGTGGCTGTGGAGTAGCATTTTTATATCGTAAGTGGGTCAAGTAGTGAGTATGTGCTGTTAAACTGTGGGCTTCTATGGCAAGTTTTTTTCAGTAATGAGATTAAGAACCTTGAAATAGACATTTATTTATATATTTATTTGCTAATCAGGTAATCCCACTGGGCACAAGTGCCCTTTTTCAGGAGTAGCCAAGGAGCACTGTCTTGTTAAATAACTTGTTCAGCATAATGGAGTCAGCAAGTGGAAGCTAAAAAAATCAAACTCATGATTACAGGATCAAATTCATTAAAAAGTGCATCACCTTAACCTTTTGACTTAAGGTGATAGACATATTTATGAACAACTCTTTGATTCATAGATTCAAAGGTATATACTTATCACCAGTTAAGCCTTTACAAGCCTAACCATGCATCCCAAATGTGCCCAACAGGTTATACATTTTAGATTTTTATATAGGGGTGACTGTTGATTTTGACACGATTTACTGACTGTCTCTGATCATCAGAGACATATACACCAATTCAGGGGTGAATTTTCTATTTCCCATCCAATGATCCAAGTTAGATTTAAATAGTGTTAGGGAGGGGCTTTCACATGGATGGGGAATGTATTCTAGAGAATGGGAATTCTCTGAGACACATATCTTTCTCACCAGTATGTCCTATTTGTCACACGCAAAATGTCACAAACAAAATTTAGGTCTTTAGATCTAGTTGTTCTGATGCTGTTCGTTTTGTGGATGAGCAAAAAGTTCCTCAGAGTGGGGTCCAGGGATGTCTTATATGCTAGGCTTGTATAGCTCAGCTGTCAATAGTCTGTAGGATGCTCATCTAGAGACAAGGCTTTGAGGTGATCCACAAAGGACAATGTGTTTATGCCTTGCATTCTTTTTGTAAGGAACTTTTGTGAGCATTCCATTTACTGCATGTGTCTGGTCAGGTACATACAGTAAGGACCGTTATACTCAATGATGGGTCTGATGAGGACTGAGTATATTGGTACGACTTCCTTGGACCTAGATGCTATGCCCTTACTTATAAGTTTCGCAGCTTAGAAAGAGATCCTTACTACCTTGAACACATGTTGGTTAAAGGTCAGATTACTGTCTACGTGTGTTCCCAGATCCCTGACTAGTGAGTCAAGTCTTAGGGGTTTATCGATGGAGTAGTTTCCAGGGGAGGCTGACTTCCCAAAAGGTACTATAATACATTTTTGACACTGATTTTTAAACCGTGGCTTTGGCAACAGTCATTTGTCTGTGTTAGACCCTCTTGTAAGACATTTGTGTCTTGAGGGGGTTCTGCGACTGCTCCCAGTTTACAATCATTTGCAAACTTGCTCAGCCAGAGGCCTTTGACAATGGCCTTGACTTCCAAGAAGTAGATGTCAAAGAGGAGCTGGCTCAGCATGGAGCCTGAGGGACTCCACTGATGACCAGCCTCATTGAGGAGGTGGTCTCACCAATCCTAGCTTCCAGTGTTCCTTCTATCTGTCAGGCAGATGGTGATGCAGTGCATTATATAGGGGTTTATGCTTAATTCTGTAAGTTTGTTAACAATTCCTGAGTGGGCTATCAAATGCTTTCGCCAGGTCAAGGTAGGCTATATGCACAATTTAACCCTCACCCATTGCTTTGGTGACCTTCTCAAAGACGTCCACCTGGTTCAGTAATGGCTAGTTTCCTGGACCTGTTAATGGTCCACCCTTATGAAGAGGAATGAAAATTGCAGTCTTCCATTCTCGTGGCACAAAGCGTATTTTGAGACTATAATTACTTCAGCGGCCATGGTAAATCATATTTTAGACTATTCTAGATGCATCCCGGGGTATTATTGAACCCACTGAGGCTTTGTTCTTGACCTTAGCGAATGCAACCAGGACATGCTCTCTGTTTATAGCTGGAGGAGTTATGTTTGAAGGTATGTCTTGGAGGAAGCTTGGGTTTGGTGGGGGGTAAAGTTGGACATGAATCTGTCATTCAACAGATTTGCTATATCACCAGGTTCAATGGATGTGGCAACATTAGGCACCAAGTCAGCACACTGCTATGTGCTGCCTTTGATGTTTCTGACATATGTGAAGAAGGCCTTATGTTTGTCTTTTGTCTGGGAGGCATTTTGATCTCAAAACTGGCTTTATTGGACTCAATTAGCCCTCTTAGTTGCCTGTTTAGTTTTATTTTTTATGGGAGTTATACTTCCTTATTTTAGACATGATTATTTTTCCTTTTGTTGTAGAACTTGTTTAATTTGGGTGGCCACCACTAGAGTTGTTTTTGGAGCTAATTTTGTGACTACATCTGGAAGGTGCAACAGCATCTTTGTAGCCATTGACATGGCTGTACAGAGTTTATGTGTACAATTCACCATAGGCTGCTGTTTTTTCATGGTTTAAAGGGGCAATGAATTTTGACAAACTATCACTTAATAAAAGGTAGTTTGCCTTGGATTAGTTCCTAACTGTTACTGGATTTACTGGTGTTACAAGCTGATTTTGATATCAGAGGAGACAGCTTTATGGTCAGACTTTGCCAGGTAGGAAGTGACATGGAGGGTACAGCATTCTCCCAGATTTGTGAGTACGTGGTCCAGTATGTTAGAGCCCGTAGTGGACGTATTCACTAAATGGTCAAGGGTGTTTGTAGTTACGAAGTCCAGGAATCTCTGTGCCTGTAGATTTGAGGCTGTGTAGGATTCCCAGTCTAAAGAAGGATGATTAAAGTCTGTCATGAAAAAGCTGTTAGATTGGATGGTGAATATATCCAGGAGGTCTAAGAACATACTATGAGTTTCATGGGACATAGAGGGTGACCTGTAGCTTGCTAGGATATCGTATGGGATCTTATCTGTAGCAGTCTGCACATGGAAAAACTATAGCACATCATACTGTTTAAGCAGCCTGGAGGTATGCTTGTTATTGATGTATATCACGATACCGCCACCTTTAGTTCTTGTCTGTGCAGCTACTGGTCTAAAAGTGTGGAAGGCACTGGTACCTTGCACTGCCAGAGTACTGTCTGTGGCTTTAAACTCAGTAACCAGATAGATATCTATATTCCCCAGGTTGAGGAGAGCTTGGAGTGTGTGTAGTTTTTTGTTTAGGCTCCTGGCATTGAGCAGCAACACCTTCAGGTGTAATTGAATTGATTTTGCTATGTTGCTATGTTTGTCAATTTGGCATTGCCTAAAAAAAGCTCTATGGAAGAAGAGAATAAAGTTACAGTCAGTATTCAAAGGCTTAGAGGGGCAGATCATCCTTGACAAACCAATGTGTTCTGTTAACCATCTTTTCACAAGCTGATAAATATCGGATCCCCTTAGAATGACACCAGAATCTTAGCCAATTGTTAAAAATCAATCATCTTTTGTTCATATTGTAGCATCATCCTTGGTGAAAGTAATATGCGGCTCAGTGTTAGATTCATACCAGCCTGAGACACATAGGTTCATAGGTTACTAGGCTAGTGGATTTAGAGCCCTTACAAGCCTAACCATGTTAATCTCAAGTTGCCTCAGTTGTCCTTGCTTAGAGGGATGTAATTCGCATTGGGAGTCTATGATAAAGACCGACTACTCCTGTCCATGAAAGGTAGTGAGAGAGATCTATAATGTTTCTCTTCATATATTCTATGGAGGTATGTCCAAGATCATTTACACCTATATGGACTATGATGGAAACATATTGGTACATGTGATGTAATTTGCCATATCCTGGATTTAGATAGGCAGCTAACGGCTATCTTCTCCTTGTTCAGCCTGGTTAGAAGGGCATCAGTGTATCTTACAGTGGAGTCTCCCATGACTAGAGTCTTGGGAAGTGTGTTTACTTGCCTTATGAGCTTTGTATTTGGGACTCCACTAAGTGTGACTGCATGTGTGGTGTTAGGCATTGCTTCTGTTGAATGCTTTTTGGTTTACTGAGGATAATCTTTCCAGTGCATGGTCTAGGGAGGTCTTTGTTGTTTAGGAAGATTGTATTTAATTGGCTTAACGTATGTTGGTGTATGTATGTATGTGTGGTGCGTATCAGTGACTTGATAGTGAGGCAAACTGATGTCCCACTCACTAGGGTGAATAAGGAGAAAGTAACAGTCAGCTGCCTGTCAGCTGCTAGGATCTGCCACATAAACGCACGCACTCAGGTCCCTCAACAACAGGTACAAATATGACTCTGTCATTGTACATGTGGGTGTAAATGACCTGAGATGTACCTCCCTGGACTACATGAAAAGAGACATGGAGGTGCTCTTGGATTATGTAGCCCAGGCGGGTATGACCCTTGGCTTGAGCAGCATCCTACCATCATCCAGAATGATACCACAGTACAAGCAGAAAATGATTGATTTCACCAATTGGCTAAGTTTCTGGTGTCATTCTAAGGGGATCCAGTATCTGTCTGCCTGGGATGACATGATTGACAGACCTTGATGCTTTGCCAGAGATGGCCTGCATCTGTCACCCCTGGGCTTCCGAATAATGGCCAAGGCTCTTGCCACCCCTATAGTGCCTTATTTAGGTGGTGTTCCAAAGACCAAATTACCACCATAACAGCTACAAACAAATGCAGACTGAGGGTCATGCTGCTCAACGCTAGAAGTCTAAATCTCAAAATGCACTTGCTCAAAGCACTCCTTAAAATGGAGAGCATTGACATTTGTGCTGTAACAGAGACCTGGTTCAAGGCAGCAGAAAGCACCCCTGCACTACCAGCCTGTAACTCATTCCACACCTTTCGGACCCAGAACTTGAACCGAAGCTCCAAAGGTGGTGGTGTTTCCATATTCATAAAGGATGCACACATCTACAGACTGGTAGCCCAGTATGACACATCTGAGATACTTCAGGCGCAGCTAACATTGGGTAAGACAGCGATTCAGGTCGTAGCCTGCTATAGGTCCCCAACCACATCCCAAGATCCACACTCCATTTTCCTAAGCACCCTGGAGAATATTAAGGTCCAACCTAACACTCTCATACTGGGCGACTTCAACTACCCCTCCATTAACTGGGAAAACTACTCATGTACCAATACACTTGCCCAACGTTTCCTGGAATTCATTAATTCCAATGCCCTGAACCAGCTCGTTTTACTCCCACTAGAGGTAGCAACATCCCTGACCTGGTCATTACTAATATGGGTGACCGTTACTCTACACCAATAGTCAACTCCTCCCTGGTTAGATCTGACCACAAACTAAGCACCTTGGAAATACCCCCCCCCCCCCGCAAAAGTAACCACCATGAAAAACTTCTCCAAAGCTAACTTTGGGCTCCTAAAAACAGAGGTGGCTAACTTCACTGCACCTATGCAAATGGAGATCAGTTGCATGACTGCCGAATCATACACCAATGCACTGTGCGAACACGTACACAAATGCTTGGATCTCATCATACCCAATAGAACCAAGACGCTCTCCTCCAAAAAATAGAAGCCAATCTGGTGGTCCCCTACCATAAACAAACTCTGCAACAGGAGGAGGAAACTGATGTGGAATAAGGTGAAGTCTCAAGACTGGAAAAACTCCCTTATCATGAGATCCCTGATCAAATCCTCTAAAGCTAGCTATGAAAATAGAATTGCAGCAGATAGTAAAGACAACAACAAGACCTTCTACAGTTATGTAAAGAATCTCCACAGCAGTACCCATATTTGCTCTGAGCTATTGCACAATGGTACCTCCTATACTGAGCCAACAGATATTGTCAGTTATACTGGCCGGCAGATTCAGTGCCAACTTTACCCCTCTCCCCCACCAAGGGACCTGTCACAATACCAGTAGATTGCTAGGCACCCAGTATTACTGCTGCACAGGTTAAAACAGCACTGTCCAAGGCCAAGAATACAGCTTCTATAGGACATGACAATATCCCTGGCTGTGTTCTACATGAACTACAGAGTAAACTGGCACCTCGCCTGTGTGCCCTGTTCAATCACAGCCTCACCCCAGGCTTTGTCCCTACTGAATGGTGCACTGCTACAGTCATCCCTCTCCACAAAGGAGGAGTGACTACAGACCCTAGGAATTATTGCCCCATTAGCCTGACAGGTCTGATATGCAAAGCTATGGAATACATCATCATGGACCTCATAAACAAAAATATAGGAAATCTCCAAACTGTGGATCCCACACAGTTTGGTTTTGTGAAGGGTAGATCATGCCTGCTCAACTTGGTCAACTTCTTTGAGTCAGTCACCAGAGTTGTAGATGAAGGCAAGGTGGTTCATACAGCCTACTTTGATCTGGTCAAGGCCTTTGATACCATTCCCACTCAGGAATCATAGAAAAACTCACTAAGCTAGGCATCAACCCCTATATCACTAGGTGGGTTGCAAACTGGCTCACAGGTAGAACCCACAATGTGAAAGTAACTGATTCCAAGTCTGACTGCTGACCAGTCACGAGTGGAGTCCCACAGGGTTTGGTGCTGGGTCCTCTCCTGTTTGGTATCTACTTTTCTGAAGTCCAGGCCAACTTGAAGGACTCTGGCTGACAAAGGTCGCAGACGATTGCAAGTTGGGAGCTATTATTAACTCCCCAAGTGATGTTGACATCCTACAGAAAAGCCTCACTGAGACCAATGACTGGTGTCAGAACCATGGCCTTAAGCTCAATGCCAAAAAGTGTGTTGTCATGAATTACCACATTGATGGTAGTCCACTGAACACAGAAGGCATTATACGAGATCTGGGAGCACAGGTCTCTCTCTACTCTTCCCTCATTAGGCCAGTCATTGAGTACAATGCCCCATTTGGCATGCACCTCACTAAATACCTGCAACAACTGGAGAGGATGCAAAAGTACCTCACAAAGAGGATCCTAGGCCTTAAACATTTGTCCTATATGGACATACTAAAAAATCTCCAACTGTTCTCTGTCTCATATCGTCTACTTAGAGGTAATCTCTGCTTGACTTACAAAGCCATGTCTGACCCAGCTCTGTTAGAAATGCTACATCTGAAGAAATCCCAATCCCTCCACACCACACACTCCAGAGACCTCAACCTCATTACCACAATCAACAGAACATGCTGGAGGGACAGGATCATAACTCAGAGACTGCCCATGCTATGGAATAGACTTCCCATACATGTCAAGCAGAACACCTCACTGGCCCTCTTCAAGAGAAATCTTGATGAGTGAATGGGAAATAGAAAATTCAGCCCAGGGTCCATGCCAGTGGCTTTACTCAACAGAGACACTGGGAACTAAGGTCGGGTGGCACAATGCCAGGGTAATCCTATGGGCAAGGCCTGTAAAGGCTCCAGGGCCATTAGCCTAGTATAAACCTATGAACCTATGAACGCAAGTGTAATGGGTGTTGTGTGCATGGTTTTGATGACTTGATGTGTGCTTGTATAAGATAGTTTAGCCTCCAGTGACATTGTGTATGTACTCTTCTTGCACACTGTATATGTTACTTTAAAGATTAAGTGTTTGCTTTTTTTTAATTAAGCAACATCTTTATTAAATTATCACATATGACACAGGCAATCTTACATTGATGTAAATGAAAACAAACCAGGCCGACAAAATTTCAGTTGCAAACATTATACATTACAAATCATGTTGACACAATTGTAGTTGCAAACATTATATATCACTTATAATCTATCCCATCATTGTCAATCAAACATTACGTAGCTCATTTAAGTCCTGCCTTCTTTTAAATCTTGTTCCTTCTCTGCATGTATTCTTCCCACAATTTCTATTTTTTCCTATGTAATTTGCTCCTACCCATTTCTAAAGATCTTAGTTTCAGTTGTTTCATCTCTGTTACTGTATTCGCTATTTCTAGTAAAATTGATTTAGACTTTGATTTCCATTTTGTAGTAATTGCTTTTTTGGTAGCTACCATAATTAGACACAGCAAGGCCTTAGTATGTCTAGGCAATTCTAATTCTGTATCATAGCTCAGAAAAAACATCTCCCTCATCACACTAATCTGCCCACCCAGCATCTCTGATAGTGTATCCCGCAGGAAATCTTTAAAGTCCACCAACTCACCGCACTCCCAGAAAATATGTTCCCAATTACGTCTTTCTTACCAGCCACACCTCCAACATTTGCTGTCTACCTGAGGAAAAATTCTCCGGAGTCCACTTGGGGTATAAAAATACCTATGCAAATATTTCCAAGCAGAGATTCTAAATCTTCTAGACTTTGTTGCATATTTGGGAGACATACATATATCCTCCCATTGTTTCTTTGTGAATTGCTTATCCAGTCTCTCTTCCAAATCCTTTCTAACCTCCTCTGATTGATTCTTATAGTTATCATGCAATATTTTATATGCTCTATTAATTATTACTTTTTTAATGGCCGCTTCTGTTCTAGATTCTACTAAAACCCATACCAGTGCCAGTTTTTAGTTTAGGGCCCCCTATTTCTTTCTCTTTGTCTATACTCTGATATCAATCCTTGATAGGGAAGGCAATCTCTAACCTGCATTCCAAATAAATTCTTGGTGTCTTCCCATTCTATCATCTTTTCCTCTATAAATTCACAAAAACAATAAAACAACTGTAACCAAAACACAACAGGCAACCTTCGCTCTGAGCTACAGACCTTTATTCCATGAAGCGCTTTTCGTTCAAATACAATCCTTGAACTTCTTCAGATGAATTATTCAACCACTAAAAGCATTTAAATACTGCTTCAAATTAGTCAGTGATATCAGCAATAAAAGTTTAAAGTTATATTACCCTTTGAGTTTAATAGTTAAAATCAATTAAAGAACATTGGCAACTATATAAGTTCATAAGGCATAGTGTTAAGAAAAATAGACCTTACTATTATTGTCAAATGCAAGTTACTAATATTAGTATGAGTAATAAAAAATCCCTAACATTATTTAAAAATGTTTTAAAATACTTGAAAATACAAAAATACAGAAATACTTCAGCAGCAGAAACACATTTCACATCTCATAAAGTTATAAGATGAAATTAGCCTTGTTGTAAAAAAAACATTAAAAAAGAAAAACTTAATAAACTACCTACATAGACTTTTCATTTTTAGTATAGGCATAATTGAGCACATTTCATTCAAGCATGGGTCATTGTATGCATATAAACATATTTTCCATATTAATTCGAGCCTATTAAGTTCTAATTCAGTTGGCCCTCCCCTCATATTTGCTGGAACTTGGTCTAAAATCCAAAATTTAAATTCGTGCTCAGGGCATTCTTGAATATGTTTAGCTAATGCATTATCCTGGCTAAATTTTCTAATACTGTATAAATGGTCATATATTCTGTCCCTCAGTCTTCGTTTTGTTTTGCCAATATAATACTTAGGACAATATTGGCACTTAGCTAAATAAACGACCATTTTAGAGTTACAATTATATTTACCTCTACTATACAGTACTTTCCTATTGTGAATAGCTATTGATGATCCCACTTGAATGTATTTACAATAAGGGCATCCAAAACATTATTGCATGCCCTTATATTTAATATGCGTATTTTGGATATTCTCAAATAATTTTTTAAAATTCCTATCTCTTTTCATAACAAATTTAGGAGTTGGTCCTAATTTTTCTAATAGGTCCTTGTCTTGTGTAATAATATTCCAGTTTTTACATACTATATTCCTAATATATTGAAAATCCATGTTAAATGTAATAACAAAATTTACATTTGTATTGCTAAGTCTGTTGTCATTAGATAATATTTCCTGTATTAATTCTGGAGTATTATTAGAATACATCTCCACTAAATTACTGTCCATTCCATTTTGATCAAGGATAGGTTTATACGTTCCACTAACTCTTTTATCTATCACTTCAGTTATAATTTTGTCTAAAAGACCATCAGGATATGCTCTTTTAATGAACATTTCTCTTAACAGATTACATTCAGATAAAAATTCATCTTCTCTAGTAATCATGTGTGCTGCCCTTACCAACTGTCCTTTAACCACCGACTTTTTTTGTCAGAAAGGGTGCGCGCTTGAGAAGTGGAGAAATGTATTAGAATAAGAAGGTTTTCTATATATCTTTGCTTCAAATTTCTTATCAACATCATTTTTAATCAATAGAATGTCTAAATATGCTATTTCCTTTTCATGAAAATTATATGTAAACTCCAGAAATTCAGTAGTCTGATTAAAATATTCCACCATAGTTTCAGCTTGATCCTTATTACCTTTAAAAAGAATGAATATATCATCCAAAAATCGGGTGAAATATGCTATTTGTGACTTTATGTGATCTATACTAAATACATAATTGTATTCCCAGTGGTTCATTACCAAATTTAAAAAAACTAGAACCACATGGGGACCCCATTGCCACTCCTTTTGTTTGATGGTAAAAGTTGTTTTTGAAATAGATATAATTGTGTGATAAAACAATATCCAGTAATTCTTCTATCAGTGATATTTCTGTTAGTGAGACACCCTTATTTTTGAGGTTGAGGGAAACCCACTCGATACCTAGATCTTGAGGTATTGATGTATATAAATCTCTTACATCAATTGTAAGAAAATTGCATTTATCATCAAATTCTATTTCATTCATCTTCTCCAAGAATGACCACGAGTCTTTACATATTCCTGCCTCCTTAGTTACATATTTTTTAAGTATTGAATCAATTACCTTTGCGCATGCATAGGTTGCAGAATTTCTGCTATCTACAATTGGTCTAAGGGGGGGATTAATCAAATTTTTATGAATTTTGGGGACTCCAAAAATTGTAGGCGCTATAGGTGTTGGCATAATCATGTAATTAAACATATTCAAATCAATTTGCCCTTCAATGAATAAATCATTAATATATATTTTTATTCTCTGATTGGCTTGATTATATTCATTGATCAAAGCTTTTGTATAAGAATCAGATGCTAACAATGCTTCAATTTTGTTCTCATAGTCAATTGGGTCCATAAATACTAATCCACCCCCTTATCAGGCTTCATAATTCTGATCTTAGACTGTTTCAAAAATTCAATACATTCCTGTTCATAACTAGTTAAATTCCCCTCTGAAATTAATGCCTTTTTCCATACATTATAGTATCTAAAATCTAATTCGCATACTTTCTCAAAGGTATACAGTAGGTTATGTAACGGTGGATTGAAAATGCTAGGAATTCTATATTGGTCTAATTGCGGTCTATTCATATTACCTAACAATATCTGTAAGTTTAATTTCCTAACATACATTTTAAGATCTATTATATGGTTGGTGACATCCAACCCTCTTGATGGTACAAAAGTGAGGCCTTTTGCCAATACATTTACTAGATCAGTGTGAACATTTACTGAGGAGAAGTTATAAACAGAAAAGTCCCCTTCGGAATTCGTGATAACTGAGAATTTATTATGTATACAATCCTCAGCTATCACCATTTGTTGTGTTTCTTCCGTTGGTTCCATCTGTTCTGTGTTCTCCCCCTCTGAAAACCCTGTTGGTTATTTGACCACTGTTTATTGTTAGTCCTACCATTAATTCTGTTAGTGTTGGAATTTTGGTTCTGTAAACGTTCACTTCTACGTGGACCAGGGTCATTAGTTGATACATTTGGAGAAGTAATTGGTGGGGAGTCTATGATGTCATACTGATTCATAGACTCTACAGTCACATTTGCATATTAATTTCCCTCATATTCACCCCTTGTTGTTGGTCATGTGGTGATAAATTAGTTTGACTATTAGCAAGAAATGCTACAGTACTACCCTTTGTTTTCCATTGCTGTGCTGGCGATGGACAAGGGTATGCGGTACCATTTTGATATTGTAAACGGCCCCACTCCAATTTCTTACATTTAATCGACTTGGCTTTTATCATATATGAATCAATTGTCTGAAAGATACGAATATATTCATATTTATATCTTTCAAAATAAGGATGTGATTTAATTTTAGCATCCAAAACCATACTTTCATCATTTAATTCGTCAACCATTATGTTATAATTCTTGCTCATTAAGTCCAATAATTCCAAGCCCTGTTTATTAAATAATTTCACAAGGTCCATATGGAATTGGAATTGTGCAACCAGCCCTGTTGGATATTGGCAAATGCCCAAGCCTTTAGGGACTAACTGCAGTCGGATACATTCTGAGAAATATTCAACCTCTAATTTTAATTTTTTGTATTTCAGTAAAGTATGGTCAAAGTCATTGAGTAGATTTGAAATATTAACTTCATCCCTAGCCGGATTCATTCCAGTAGATAAGCTGTTATTAATGTACATACCCATAGGTGATGTTAACCAGTTCTTGAGGTTCAGAATACCAATAAGCCCTGGGATTGAAGCATTCTGTGGTTGATCAGCTGTTCTGCTGAAATTCATTCTGCCATCATTTATAACCTCCTGGCCGCTAGCATTCAAGTTAGTCTGACCATTGAGAGACACATTAGAGTTGTTTATCTGTCCATTCGGTATTGACCAAGATGTTATCGGTCCTTCTGAATTACACAATACAACTGAACGCTGGCTGGAAGAACCGCCAGCTTCTGATAGTTGGTTTACATTTGAAGTAACCGCTCCGGAAGTTGTGGGTATACTTCTTGGTATACTTTACTTTAACATTTGTCAGTCCCTCCAAATGATTCTTGTTACTTCTTAACCAAAGCTCCCTTTCTTTTATTTTCACCGTATTTTTAAACTCCACCTTAATTTTATCCCACTCCCTAGCTATATTTTCAGAAGTTATTTCTATCCTCTCAAATAGCTCCTGAATAATTTCCACTACCAATTCCTTAAATTCCTCTCTTTTCAATGGTAGGTGGGGAAGCACCAGTGTCTCATTTTTATTTCATTACCCAGTGTTTTCATTTTAGTTATTAGTGGTGCATGATCTGAAACAGGTATTGAGTAGATATCAAGACCTTCAATTAAATGCACATGTTCCTGTGAATGTAAATTCTGTCATGGGCTACCCCATTTTTTATATCTTGGGGAATAATATGTAAATTCACTCCAAACTCCTATTCACATCTTCCATGCCAAATATTTTCATAAATTTCTTTAAAAAAATTTACCTTCCTTCATTACTTCATTATACTTTCCCTTCTGGGCCTCCTGACACATCTTCACTGCTGCAAATCAAATTCCAGTTCCCACCTATACGCAATATTCCTTGCTGAAAATTGATTATTTCTCCCAGGATTTTCTTAAGCTCCATTATAACAGTTTTAGGTGGACTATAAATACATGCCAGCATAATCTGAATCCCTTGCCAGTAGTCCTTTAGCACTAAAAATTTGCCAGTGTTATCTTTTTATCCTCTTCTATCACTATTGGAGGTCCTCTTGAAATTAATATAAGTTTAGTTTCATAGTTTCATAGTATAGTACTAGGCTATCTGCCCTGGGGCATTTGTAAGCCTAGCCATAGTGATGTGGCTTTTGCCACCCCATGAAATGGTACAAAAATGTACAGGGTACAGCTGTACTGCTGTTTTCCTTTGTCCCAGATATTCCACTGAATAACCATCCTGAAAACCTTTCTTTATCAAATTCACATTTTTAGTTCTTTCCAAGTGTGTCTCCTGTAAGATTGCTATGTGCACTGTACATTTTTAATATAGTTCACTATTCTTTCTTTTTTGTATTTATATGTGAGATCATTGGTATTATATTACAGTGCACTAAAAAGTTATTATTTCCACCATTTGTGTATAACACCATTTTTATTAAATATTTGGTTCCAGATTTTATGTTATATGCGTACACAGTTTGGCAGGTTGAACTTTTATATAGTTGTTTCTTGTCATATCCATTTGAGCCTATGTCATATCATATAAAACTTTTTGTTTTATTGAAAGCCCACAAAAAAACAAAACAAAAAAAAAGCAAAAAAACAAACAAACCCTGATACCCCCTAAAATGTATTCATTTAATACTAACACACAAAGCTATATACATCTTCAAATATTGAAGTTTTACCCTCCTAATAGGAACAAATTTCTCAAACTAACAGCCACACTGATAGACATGAGTTAACCTAAAACACAGGTTATCCATGCTAAGATGCATGGTGCAGCTTGTGCTTCTACTAAGTGCTACTTGGTTTTGTCTTACCTTTACAGCTCTCTCACCTGGGAAAACCCTTGAATGCTTTCAGAAAACATTATCTCTTAGGCAGTTTCTCTTTTCTTTTTTTCCCAGCCAATCACTCTCCACTGGACTGTAACCAATGTCTCATTATCAGATTGTATCCATGGAGTCATCAGAAGCAGGCAGTCAATTTCTCTTTATCAGATTGTTTCCATGGAGATTAGGAACAGATATAGAATTGTTACTAAGCATACATTCATTTGCTAGAAAAAAAAGCCTCATGATATTTAATATTCTTTTTCATTTACATGTTTTCTCTTAAAACTTTTTACTAAAGCAATCTAAGGTCCTTAGTCCAGTCATTCCCCCAGGCAAGAATGACAAAAAGCACATTCATTTTTCTTTTGTCATGCTCTTTTACCAGGCTTTTTTTACATTGCAGTGCCTACATTTCTTAAAAGTGAACAAGAAGAAAAAGAGAATGGAGAAAGAAGGGAAAAAAGAACAGCAGAACATATTTACAATCCCCATTACATTTAAAAATAACAGAAAACTCTATAGCATGCAAAGAAAACCATACACCACAAAAGTAGTACTATTAAGAAAAAATGTTTTCTTTACTTACAGTTAATTTTCTCCCCTCTCTTCCCTCCCCAAAGCATTTTTCTGAATATTAATGACATGGAATAGTACATTGTGTCTTTGTGGATTTAGAGAAAGCATATGACAGGGTGCCTAGAGAGGAGTTGTGGTATTGTATGAGGAAGTCGGGAGTGTCAGAGAAGTATGTAAGAGTGGTACAGGATATGTACAAGGGTAGTGTGACAGCGGTGAGGTCTACAGTGGGAGTGATGGATGCTTTTAAGGTGGAGGTGGGATTACATCAAGGTTCAGCTCTGAGCCCTTTCTTATTTGTAATGGTGATGGACAGGTTGACAGACGAGATCAGACAGGAGTCCCTGTGGACTATGATGTTTACTGATGACGTTGTGATCTGTAGTGAGAGTAGGGAACAGGTGGAGGAGACCCTGGAGAGGTGGAGATATGCTCTAGAGAGAAGAGGAATGAAGGTCAGCAGGACTAAGACAGAATATATGTGTGTGAATGAGAGGGAGGATAGAGGAATGGTGAGGATGCAGGGAGTAGAGGTGGTGAAGGTGGATGAGTTTAAATACTTGGGATCAACAGTTCAGAGTAATGGTGAGTGTGGAAGAAAGGTGAAGAAGAGAGTACAGGCAGGATAGAGTGGGTGGAGAAGAGTGTCAGGAGTGATTTGTGACAGAGTACCAGTAAGAGTGAAAGGGAAGGTCTACAGGAGGGTAGTGAGACCAGCTATGTTATATGGGTTGGAGACAGTGGCACTGACAAAAAGGCAGGAGTCAGAGCTTGATGTGGCAGAGTTGAAGATGTTAAGATTTGCACTGGGTGTGATGAGGATGGAAAGGATTAGGAATAAGTATATTAGAGGGTCAGCCCAGGTTGGAAGGTTTGGAGACAAAGCCAGAGAGGCAAGATTACGTTGGTTTGGACATGTGCTGAGGAGGGATGCAGAGTATATTGGGAAAAAGATGTTAAGGATGAAGCTGCCAGGTGACAGGAAAAGAGGAAAGCCTAGGATAAGTTTTATGGATGTGGTGAGAGAGGACATGCAGGTGGTTGGTGTGACAGAGCAAGATGCAGAGGACAGGAAGAAATGGAAACAGTTGATCTGCTGTGGCGACCCCTAACGGGAGCAGCTGAAAGAAAAAGAAGAAGAATGACATGGAATAGTGCATATAATTTAGAGTCCCCAACAAGTTCAGCAAATTCTGAAAAAGTCCAATAATTCCAGATTTTCTTGTTCTGTCATATTTCACAAATATCATTATTGAATTGTAATTCCACACTAAGTTACTGGATTTATTAATGTTAATCACCATTTCCCATATCCTGTCTCTGCTTCATTTCCAATGTACTCTCAATTCTTCTAGTCCACTTGTGTGCCCCTTTCCTTTTCTCCAACATTTCCCATTCAAACATTGGAAAATGTTCCACAGGTGCAGTCTCTCTGTGGTCTTTATTATCAGAAGAACAAAAATCAGAATTTCCTTCTGTTTCCCAACTCACTTTTTGTTGGACAAACTTTTGTATTTCCTCCTTTCCATGTACTTCATCAAAAATGATTCTGTCCCTCCAGTGAAGAATACCCTGAAGACAGCTGGGTACATCAGTTTGAATTTCACATCTGTGTCTCGACATTCCCCGAATAGTGGAATGAATTTAGTCCTCTTCTGCCTGGTGTACAATGAGTAATCATTCTCCACAAACACTCTGCTGACTCCCACTTTTAGTATTTTGTCCTTCTATCACAGTTTTGTCAGAATCAGCTCCTTCTGCTGGTAGGATTGCATCTTTAGTATTAAAGGTCTAGGCTGCTTTCTCATAGCCAGGTTTGGAGCATACACATGATGTGCCCTTTCAACTAACAGTTCCTACTGTGGAATACCAGTCCAGTTGCTTATTTGTGCTTTCATAAAATCAGTGCAGTATGTTCCTTCCAGCTTCTCTGTTATAGCTGAAAATCTCAGGCTTTCCCTACATGCTCTGTCCTCTAATTTTATTAGTTTTTGAAACATCTCTTCCTGAGCAGTCTCATATTCACCCAGTCATTTCTTCATTTCAACCTCTGATTTTTCCAGCTTTGTCACCTCATCTGAATATCTGTTTAAAGCATCTTACTGTTTTTCCAACCTTTTGTTGCTTGTGTTGATGTACTGCATCAGTGTTTTGTTTATTTTAACCAGGTCTGTGTGCAGTTATCTTATATTTTCCTGTAGGTTACTGGAAGTCATGTCTGGGGGTTGCATTGTTTTTTGCTGAACAGCTGCAAAACTTTCCCCGGTCAGTGTTTCTTTCTAACTTTTTGCAGCTGATTTTTTTCAGGTGCTTCATATTTCTTTTTTCCTGGCATCCAGACAGTACACTTACTAGCCACTTACTGAAATTTACCCATAAACACAAAAGTCTACTGACCATCTCTGTTGAGTTTCTATTTTCACATTGGTAGAGCTAGAGTTAAGCTGTTACTCATTGTGCAGTCATCTTGGAAGTCATAGTAAGACCTAGTTAAGTTTAATTTTGGTAGTTGCCAAAACAGCAATTACTAGAAAATAGAAATCAAAGTCTAAACCAACCATACTTGAATTAGTGAGTATTGTAACAGAGATAAAAGAACAGGAAGTGTGAGCTTTAGAAAAGGCTATAGTAAATTACATAGAAAAATGGCAATTTTGGGAACAATACATGCAGAAAAATGTTTTGGAGGAGGAGTGAGGTTTAAGGAAAGGCAGGAATTGAACAATTTATGTAATGTTGGTTTGACTATATTGCATATGACTTTATACGTGACACATAATATTTGTAAATGTGAACTAGTTTGCCTGTATCAGAAGTGGAAAGTCAATAAAAGTATTAAAAAAAAGAAAAGAAAAATAACCAGAGATCCTTTAAAGTTATTAAGAGATATCTTGAACATTGTATGGAAATTTGTATAATGCAGAGGAATGTGGAAACAAAGAAAAAAAACAAAGGGGAGATATTTATGAAATACTTAATTATGCCAAGGTTAGAGGAAGATGAGGCTAAGCAACTAAGATAGAAGGAGATGAGTGTAAAAATGGTGATATATAATCAGTATGCAGGGAAGTCTCCATGAACAGTTGATATTCCTGTGGATGTTTGGAAGTTAAGGAGGAAAAAGTGATAAAGGTCTGGAAGATTTTGGTAATATTATTTTAAAAGTATGTGTCTGTGTGTGTGTGTGTGTGTGTGGGGGGGGGGGGGGGGGCACTAACATCTTGGATGAAAGCTGAATTAACCAAAGAGAGTAAAGACACACCAGACCCAGCTTACTAGCTAAAAGAATGGCAAATGTGTTGCCAAGATTATGGTTTTATGGAGGGGGAGGGAAACATTTGGTAACATTAACAGAACAGTGATGATCTAGAAGGAAACAAAATATAATGAATTACTACTGTTGTGGTTGGGTCTTGATGCAGTGAAAGCATTCGACAGAGTAAGATAGGATTTTATGAGTAGGACTCTGGAAGTGTTTCTACTCCCTGATAGAATAAAACGTTAATTAGGAAGATATATGAAGGCTCAATAGCAAGAATTAAAAGGTTTGTATCAGAATGATGAAAAATCAAAATCTCAAACGCTCAGATGAGCGAAAACGCAGGTAATTGAAATAGATATTGTGAGATTGCGGTACAATGAAGATAGGAAAATTTGCCCTTTCCTCACTGCAGTACGATCTCGGAGTTGGAATATATTTTTAGGGGGGTGTGGGGGGGCACAGCCCCCCACAGTAGTGATTTCAATTACCTGCATTTTCGCTCATCCAAGTGTTCGAGATTTTGATTTTTTGTCTATGTAATATAGACCCAAATTAAAGTGGGTGGTTCTTTTCTGATAAATTGCATTTGAACAGAGGAAGTGGGCAAAGGTATCCTCTTTCCCCTTTGTTATTTGCTTTATATTTAGAGGCATTAGTAAAGAAAATAAGGGACTCAGAAATTTAAAGATATAATCTGTATGGTAATCAAGAAAAGTTGGCTTTATTTGCAGAATACATTATTTTGTACTTGATAAATCCAGAAAAGGACTTCTAGGTGTTGTGGAACATTTTGAGAGAGTTTCACTTCTTTTCAGAATATAAAATGAATGAAGATAAAACAAAAGTTATAGCAGTAAATGATGTTCTCACACACACAAATTTGTTCGGCAATACAGTATTTATGGTTATATAAGATGAATTATTTAAGAGTTTGGATTAAAAAGGCTTATTTTATGACAGCTAAGGATATGTGGGAAGAGACTAAACATTAGATAATACAAAAACTGTGAAACTCGAAGTTCTTGTTTATGGATATGGCTAGTAAAATCCAGGTAGTGAAAATGTTTTTAGTCCCTTTAGTTTTATATGCAGGTCAAGCATATTTTATCAACCAGAAGCGAAATTGTGGACAATAATTGATAAATAGTTTACTGAATATAGCAAAAAATTAATATAGTGGTGTAGGCTAACCAGTCCTCCAGTAAAACGATCATACACAACAAAAAGCAAAAGGAGGCACCAAAACACAGCAGTTAAAATCCAAGATTTATTCCAAACAGATAAGTGAGCACTTTCGCAGCCAAAGCCGTTTCATCAGACAACTAGAATGCAGTATTACCAACAATTTAAAATAAAAACACTGCAACTGTATGGGCATTTTTTAGAGTTTTTTTAGGAGAGTTTCTGAGAATAATTATTTGTATGTCTTTAAGTGCTATTTTTCTTAATTAATAGTGATCTGTGATTGGATATTTTTATTTTAAATTGTTGGCAGTGATGCATTCTAGTTGTCTGATGAAGCGGCTTTGGCTGTGAAGCACTCACCTGTCTGTTTGGAATAAATCTTGGATTTTAGTTGATTGAATATGTCTGGGATGGGAAGAAGAGCAAGAGTTAAGTGGGAAAATTTGATCCTCCCAACAGAACAGAGTGGTTTATAATTACCTGATTTAAAGGGATATTTTATAGCTACACAGTCATAAGCAGAAGGTTAGAATTCAAAGTGGAAAGGGATGAAGATGAAGCAAGGGGAGAGTTCAGGAAGTAAGGAGAGAGTAGTATTTTTGATCCAGATCCTTAAGAAGAATAATAACCACCATATGGAATATTATATTAATAAAACTGCAGAAAGTATTCTAAGAACTAAGCAGCATGGGAATGGAGAAAGGAGAGTTTGCCAACAGGGATAACTGCAAGTAGGTGTACAGAAAATGGACAAGAAGGCTGGAATTTATTGGATAAAACTAGCAAAGGAAGATAATAAACTGAGATGTGGCCTGGAAGAAGTCTGGATTGCAGGTTAGGGACTGCCTTCCTTAGGAATGATTGATATCAGAGTATAGGCAAACAGAAAGGGATAGGGGGAGTCCTAAGTGAATGTCCTGGTCTGGTAGAGTTTTTAAGTGAATTTAGAACAGGAGCTGCCGTTAAAATGGGATTATTAGTAGGGCATGTAAGATATTGCATGGTAACATTAGAAATCAATCAGTGGAGGTTAGAAGATATTGGAAAGAGAAAAAGAACAGTGGGAGGATATATGTATGGCTCCTAAGTGTGCAACAAAGTCCAGAAGTTTTAGGATTTTTGCTTGGAAGTGTTTGCATAATTTTACCTCAGGGAGATAGCAAATGTTGGAGGTGTGATGGGGAACATATATTTAGGAGTGTAATGAGCTGTTAAATTTCTAAAATTCCTTATTGAGTACTCTGTCAGAAATATTGCTGGAGCAAATGGCTATAACTAAGGAAATTATTCTTTTAAGCTGGGACACAGGATCTGAATTGTATATATACAGTAAGACCTTTTTAAGTTTAATTATTTTGACTACCAAAAAGCAGTTTCTAGAAAATGCAAATCAAAGTCTAAACCAACTGAATTTAAAGTATTGAATATTGTAAAATTTATTAACCGGACAGGTAGAGAGATCTTTAGAAAAGGGAAGCAGCATATTACATTGAAATAAATGGAATTTGTGGGAACAATACCTGCTGAATAATGTTCAGGATGAGGATGAGGAATGAGGTTTAAGGGAAGACAGGAATTAAACAATTTATGCAAGGTTGGACTGACAACAGCTATAAAGAAAGAAGACCTATATGATGTGTAGTGTATGAAAATGGAAACAGTGCTGTGGTGATGTTTAGTGTATGAAAATGGAAACAATACTGTGGTGATGTTTAGTGTTTGAAAATGGAAACAATGCTGTGGTTTGTTTTCTTGCCTATTAATGTGTATGTGCCTATGCCTTAAGTGATAATTTAATAAATTAAAAAAAAAAAAAAAAAAAAAGGTGGTGGGGTGGGGTCTGATCTGTGTCACAGATGAAACAGGGTTCTGGACAGATACATTTGCAGCTTGTAAATCGTGTGAGTAGAGGTGATTGCTGGCCAAGAATAGCATCTTCCAGGAGAGGAACTTCACTGCTGCTGAACCGTTTTGTTCACACTCATAGCAGACAAGTCCATCAGCCAAGGAGTTTAAGTCTTAAGTCAGAGGGTTCCTCAAAGGTGGGTGAAGCTGCTGAACTCCTTTAAGGAGATGCTTAAGCAGTTTTTATCCATCACAAGGTCACAGGGTGCAGAGCTGCGTAAAACATGTACATGAAAAAAGTGAGACCCAAGTTAACTGGCGTCTGGGATAAATCAAAATCTATTTCTAAGCTCTTCAACTGAGGCAGCATAGGATACTTGCTTGCTGAAGTTAGCAGAATCTCTCAGATAAACGGAAGAATTTCTGGAAGCCTCTATCACCTGTTATACTCCTAGTGTCTGCTGACAGCCGTCTAATTTTTATGCAAACTGATGCAGTATTTGAGAGATGTAGTTACACAGTGTTACTGTAGGAAAGGCTCTTGCATACAAGCACTTATAATACTAAACAGTTTGCAGAAACACACATGCTACACCCATCATACATAGTATGGACCAGACGCATACAACTACATATGCTGAGTCCTTACAATTAAGTATTGTCAACAACTTGAAAACCACCCTAGCAAAACAACACCCACTGCCACACATACAGCCACATCTCATGGATTGTCAACTTGTAAGCCCATAAGGCAACCCAACACACAGCCCAATATTTTGGTCATAGGAGACTCCATCGTGAGACACACAGATGTCCCATTCACCCGGCTGATTAAGGCAAAAGTCATAGTCAGTCGCCTATCAGGGGCCAGAACATGCCTGCAATCAGGTCATTGAACCACAAGTACCAGTATGACTCTGTCATAGTATATGTGGGTATAAATGACCTAAGATATACCTCTCTGGACTATGGAGATAGGATAGATGTCTCAGAGTATGTGCCGCAGACTGATATGAGCTTAGCACTGAGCAACAATCTACTCAAAGGATGATGCTACAATATGAGCACAAGATAATTGACTTTAATAATTGGCTTAGTTTTTGGTGTTATTTGAAGAGGGTACAATATTTGTTAGCCTATGAGGATATGATTGACAGAGCATGATGTTTTGAGATGGTCTGCACCTCTCCCCACTAGGCTTTTGAACATTTGCTAAAACCTTGTCCAGTCTGATAAACCGTCCAACATAGCAAAAACCAACCCAAGAAAATCTAATGGTGTTACTGCTCAGTGCCAAGAGTCTAAACAAAAAACTCCACTCAATGCAAGCTCTCCTCACCATGGAGAATGTAGATGTTGGTGCAGTTACTGGGACAAGGTTTAAAGCCATGGAGAGCACCCCAACAATTCAGGGATATAATACCTTCCACACATTTAGGCCATATACTGCACAGGAAGGGACAAAAAGTGGTGGTGTCTCAATTTATATCAAAAGCAAACACACCTCAAGGCTGGTCAGATAGTATAATGTGCTCAAGCTTCTCCACATCCAAATTACCACAGGCAAAGACCATACCATATCCTCAAAAGCTATATCTCCTCCTCTTTGACCCAGGAAACCCATGACACATACTTACATGTACTAGACACACTATCCATTCATCCCAACTCCATACTCATGGGCAACTTTAACTCACTATAAATTGGGAATCATACATGACCACAGACATGTAGGCCAAGAGATTCCTGGACTTAGTAAACACAGACATTCTGAACCAGCTAGATTGCATGCACACTGCTAACATCCTTGACCTGGTTCTCACAAACATGGTAGAACATTGTAACCCCTCCCCCAAAAGTGTAATGTCCTCAGTGGTCAAGTCAGGCCATTAAGCTGTGTCTTTTGAAATAAAATAAAACCAGGGACTCCAGCAACCCCTGTAACTTTTAGGAATTATTCTAAGGCAAACACCCTAGTGGAATTTCAACCCCCCCCCAACCACTGCCTATATGGAATTGTTAAAAAAAACCCTGTGCAATCATGTTAATGGTTGTTTAGAGAAAATTGCACCAACCCTAAATAAACAAAGGATAAACTCAAAACCAAGCTACCCTTGGGGAATTCCAGCATCAATAGGTTGTATAATAAAATGAAGAAAATCATTGCAAAAATTAGCAAGTGCAATGCCCAGCAAGATAAAATCTTCCTTATCAATCTAAACAACAACTCACTGAGCTAATCAAGTCTACCAAAGCCAAATTTGAGGTAAAAATAGCCTCCTGAGCCAAGGACAATCACAAGGCATTCTTCAGCTGTGTCCACAACCTTAAAGGCAATACATAACAATGTGCAAAACTAATTGTAAATGGAGTCACCTATTTTAAGCAAGAAGATATAGCAAATCTACTGGCTGACAATCAGATTTATCCTGCTCCCCTCCCAGACAACCCTCAAGAAATATCATCAACCATAACTCCACCAACTATCTATAGGGAACAAGTCCTCAATACACTGTCCAGGGCCAAGAACACTGTATCGATGGGTTCAGATAATATCCTAGAATGCTTCTTTAATTGTAAAGAAACATGACCTGTTAGGACTACTAGAATCACTACTTAACCTTGGTCTCTAGACAGATTTTGTGCCAAGTGAATAGAGGATTGCAACTGTCATCATTATGTATGTGGACAGGCCATCTATGGACCTGGGTAACTACAGACCCATGTATCTCACAAGTATCAAATGCAAAGCCATGGAAAGAGTTATCATGGAAATGATAAACAGTGACATAGGAAACCTTCTTATACTGGATCCAACCTGAGTTGGTTTCATCAACAGCAAATCATGTCTACTCAATATGACAGACGTGTATGAATCTGGCACATATGTTTCTATTAGACATAGGCAACCTATAAAAGCTTGGCCACCTGTGCCCGAGCCTACATATACTACTTAAAATAACCCTAGGGTATCAAAACTTGTCAGATATATTTGGGAAGCATGGCTAGGCTTAAAAAGCCCCCCAGGTTCATTAGGCTAGTAATTAACTATGAACCTATGGACCTAAGATCCAGTAGAAGCAAGGCATCTAAAGGCACAAGCAAGCCCTGAGGTGGATCCAGCTGTCACCCCAACAAAAATGGATTTCCTTGACTTGCATTTTTGCAGTTTGTTTTACTGCCAGGGACATGAGAGTCTGAAAGTGCACACTTCTTGGCTTTCATAAGGCAATGCAGGATAATCTTGGCCTTTCTTCTCTGAATGTTATGATAAGACATGGAGTTAGAGGAACAAGGTATACTCCTTGGAAGAGAGAGAAAATGCATTTGTCTTCAACTCACATTTGGCCTTTTAGGCCAAGCAGACCAGGGGAAGAATCTCATTCATCCATGTGAAGAATAGGCTATCCTCTGGTGTCTCTCCACTCCTACAAGGCCCTGACCAAACAGGACACATGAATACTTAGTTATTGGAGACAGTTAGAACTGTGGTTGAGGGAGTTTTCTAATAGCATCTGAATGCCTGTCAAGGGAATTCAACTTGTTTGCTGGCAGCTGTGAGACATGCATCTCCTTTCCATTCAGTGGGTAAGAGTATGTGATGCTCTGCTTTTTCGTGTATTGCACCACAGCTTAGGTGACTAAACAGAGCAAGAGGGACTCAGTCTTGACTCCCCCTTCAGAGCCCTTAGACAAGGAACACCATCTGTAGCTTCAGCTGTTTTATGTGTATTTCTCCTTCTTCGGCATTTCACTTTCTGTGCACCAGGAATCCACCAAGGTGAGCTCTTCAGCAATTGCATAGAAAAAATGGAAATTGTGGGAACAATACATGCAGAAAAATGTTTTGGAGTAGGAATGAGGTTTAAGAGAAGGCAAGAAATAAACAATTTATGTAATGCTGCTCTCACTACGTGGTACAGAACAATATATGTTCCTAAGTGTCATGTTTAATCATAGCCTCACCTCAGGTTTCGTGCCCACTGAGTGGCGCAGAGCTACAGTTATCCCAATCCACAAGGGGGGATCCACCTTGGATCCCGGAAACTACCGTCCCATCAGTCTGACAAGCCTTATCTGCAAGGCCATGGAGCGTATTATCATGGAACTTATAAACAAAGACATTGGCAACCTTCAAACACTGGACCCCACCCAGTTTGGGTTTGTGAGGGCCGATCTTGTCTCCTGAACCTGATTGACTTCTTTGAATCAGTCTCCAGAGCCATGGACAAGGGTAAGGTGGTCCACACAGCCTATCTAGACCTTGCCAAGGCCTTTGACACCATCCCCCACTCTGGAATCATAGATAAACTTACTAAGTTGGGCATTAATCCCTATGTCACCCAATGGGTTGCTAAATGGCTTACTGATAGAACCCACACTGTAAAAGTAGCCGACTCCAAATCCAGCTCCAGACAAGTGACAAGTGGAGTACCTCAGGGTTCAGTCCTGGGGCAGCTCTTGTTTGGCATCTACTTCCACGAAAGTACAGGTCAACACTAAGGGACTCTGGCTAACAAAGTTTGCAGATGACTGCAAACTGGGAGCCATTATTGAATCCCCAAATGATGTGGATACTCTACAAAAGGGCCTTACAGAAACAGATGCTTGGTGCCAGAGCCATGGGCTCAAGCTCAATGCCAAGAAATGTATTGTTATCCCCTTTGGGAAAAAACATGTATCCATGAATTACCATATAGGTGGCAGTACACTAAACACAGAAAGTGTGATAAGAGACTTAGGGACACAGGTGGACAGTGGTCTCACCTTCGATAACCACATCGCCACAACAGTCAGGAAATCCTTCTATGTGGCACACCTCATCACAAAGGGCTTTTCATCCAGAAAAAAGGAGGTCATTGTCCCACTGTACTCATCCCTCATTAGACCCATTATAGAATACAACACCCCATTTGGTATGTACCTCTCAAGACATCTGCAACAACTGGAAAGGCCTCAGAAATACCTCACTTAAAGAATCACAGGCCTAAAGCAGATGCCCCACGCTGACCGCCTTAAAAAACTCCAGCTATACTCTGTCGCATATCGTCTACTCAGAGGTGATCTCTGCTTAACATACAAGGCCATGTCAAACCCAGAGCTGTTGGACATGCTACACTTAAAGAAATCCCAATCCCTCAGAGCTGCACGCTCCAGGGATCTAAACCTTGTCATCACAATAAACAAAACATGCTGGAGGGATAGGTTCCTGACCCAGAGACTCCCCAGACTCTGGAATAGATTGCCCATACATGTCAAGCAGAGTGCCTCTTTGGACCTCTTCAAGAGGAACCTTGACGATTGGATGGGAGAAAGGAAATTCACCCCAGGGATCACGTCAGTCACCCTGCTAGACAGGGGTCCAGGAAAGTAAATAATGTGGGAAGAAATAGCCAGGGAATTGTTATGGCTAGGCTTGTATAGGCCCTAGGGCTGATAGCCTAGTACCAACCTATGAACCTATGAACTTATATGTGATGTTTAATGTTGGCTAATGTGAACTTGTTAATATAGTTTGATTATGTTTATATAGATGTAAGTTTGCCTATGTCACAAGTGATAATTCAATAAAGGTGTTTAAAAAAAAGATGAACTCTTCAACAACCCAGAATGAAAGCAGCAATTGTTCATAGGGTCATACTAGGCAATTAGTCTGCAGAGTATTACACACCTAACCAATAATCAGACAGTGACCAAAGGTGAGACTCAAAACCTGTACCTTGTGTTTGTGAGGTAAGTACATTAATCATAATGCCAGTCCGCAGCCCTAAGGATCTATAAAAGGTTCTTCTGCAGGAAAAAAGGGCCCAAACTGAAATTGGTGGGAATTACGCTCCACTCAAGAAGCTGATGACAAGTGCCTGATGCCAAAAACAGGCCTGTAATGAAATAATGGTTTTGTAGCCATCGGCAGCTCATGCTGCAATGCAGCACCCATATCCTCAGGCCTGCAAGTGGAACCATGAAGGTCATGGCTTCCTTAAGACCAAAGAGGTCTCAGGAGAAGTCATGCCTGGACACTCCACTGCATCCTTACCTAAGTTTCCAAGGTTTCTGGGCCCTCTCTGTGGGCAGGAATGATTAATTCTGAAAAATGCCAAATGATGCTCTCTTGCAGTCAGTTTTCTAATGTAGGATCAGGGAGGACTTCCCCAGTTTATGCAGATCCCCAGTTATTGAAACCATGGCAGTACCAAAGTCCAAAATGCTACTAGGGAGGCCCTTGATAGTATCACCGGAAGCCTGTCTTCCAGATAGAGAATCATGAGGTCATTCTCAAACAGGACTTTCTCTACAATGGCTAATACCTTGGTAAGTATTAAAGGCACAGAGGTAAAAGAAAAGCAGCACCCCTTAATATCAAAACTGAGGTCCACACACCTATCAAAAGAGTCAGAAGCATAGCAAAGGTGAAGCAAAGGGGACAGCTTCCAATTGGCTTTCAACTATAAAGTTCTGTTTTTTGTTTGCTTTTGAATGGAGGAGTTTGGTGGTGTTGATCTTTCTGTAGTAAGCCTATTGGTTCAAATGTAGCAACTGGCTAGCTACAGTAAAGTTTTTTTTGCTCCTCACTTGAGAACTAAGGGAAGGGGGCACTTCATCAGGGACCAGCACCGGGCACTTGGTGAGCCAGCTATGGCTCTGCAGAGAGTGGACACAAGCACAAAAGAAGGTGCTCATCATGCCTAATGACATCATCCACGTGTCCCGTAGCAGCAGGGTTTGGTTCCCAGGAGAGCCACCATCCTACCCATCCAAAAGTTGGAATACTAAATATGACTGTTAAAGCTGTTTTAGCCTAGGATGGGTGGGGGTCTTCTGTCCCTTTTAGAATAAGGAATAGGTGAAAGTACAACCCTGTGCCTTTCTTTGAAAGAGAAAAAGGTTGTACTGCCTTCCTATGATCCGCAGTCTGGGGCTGTCCCAAGACAACTGTGAAGACTGTCTACATCCTGAATAGGTATTGCCCTTTCTGGGAGAAGACTTAATAGATGTAGATATGGTAAAGTCATAACCAAATATAGAATCCACCTTTGTCCATGCTGATGACTCTCCAAGAAATGACTAACTTTGAGAACTTCTATGGGGGGGGGGGGGTTCTGTATGATGGGGCTGTAGCTACTTGACCCATAGTGTCTCCCCTTCTGAAACTTCATTCTGTATGATGGGGGTTGTAGCTGTTTGACCCATGGTATTACCCTTTTCTGAAAGTCATTGTCACAGCTGGAGAAGACTGCACAACCTGAAGCTATGGGACCCATGTCATCATATGAGTGGGGCTTTTTCTAAGACAACTTGAAAATCCAAGAAGAACGGGAAATGGTCAGGAAGCAT
>NC_056726.1:1558263291-1558277253 GCF_019279795.1 Protopterus annectens
AGTTAATTATTCCATTACATGCACAGGAGCATGGCCTAAGGAACCGGTTGTTGGAGAGGAGAATGGACTTTTTTTGCCTCCTTACCAGCGCTGGTGAAGAAGAAAGATAGGAAATGTCCACAACACGAGAGCAGAGAAACCAAGAAATGGAGGATCTCACAGTGACTGGTGATAGTATTGTGCTTAATTTATCTGAGCATGTTTTATCTAGTGATGAGCTATATGTATTAAACAAGGGACTAACTTTTGTCCCGAGTCTTGAAAGTATTTTTAGTGAAATAATTGTAGACATTATGATGTTTGGTAGAAATGTAATGTTAAAAGATTTATTTGGGGGTAACAACCAGGTGCAATACCACTCTTTGCGACAACCTATTACTTTTTTACCAGTGTTCAATCACACCATGCAAACGTTCATCAGGGTTTGTGAACAAGAAATCATGTTGTATTTACAAAATGGACATGGTAGAAAGTTTCATAACTTGACCGTTACACAAAGATAGGCCCTAAGGGATTTACAGCATAATACTCAGATAGTCATTAAATCAGCAGATGGGGTGGGGGGTGGTGGTGGTGATGAGTAAGAGTTTTTATCATAAGTTGGCAGAATTGCTTTCAGACAACTCCACCTTCATTTGTATTTCCCCTGCAAGTGTTAATAATTTTATACAAGAGGTTAGAGATCGACTGAAGCGTATGGAAGGTATAGGTCTGTTAGATAAGGAGCTCTTCGAATTTTTGTGGATAGAGCATCCCATAACTCCTGTATTTAAAGCCTTATCAAAGGTGCATAAAAACTTGCACAACCCCACCCTGAGACCCATCGAACCTAGATTGGTTCACCTGTATATCAGGACCACCAAATAATCTAATAAATCTCCATGGCTACCAGCATCTAGTCCAAATTCCAACTAGATGTGATAAAAAATCTAAAAGGGAATCCATCCTTGACTGGGACCTAACTAACAACTTCACATTGTTCCCCCACACAGGCAGTCTCCCAGACACCTTAAGTGACCACAACATAATATACCTTATATGTAGTAGAACAAGCATATGCAAAACCACTAACTATAAATCCACTAGAACCACAAAAAATTTATCTTCTGATGTCCTCAATACTTTACTCTGTAACTGTGACTGGACCCCCTAAAAACCCTCCCACTTGACCAGGCTGTAACATTTTTCAACAAAACATTTCTACAACACCTAGACACTGTCGCTCCATTGCGCAAAATCAAGGTTAGAACCTCTACAAACCCCCGGCTCAGTAAAGAAACCAAACAAATCCTCAAGTCCAGAGACACTGCCTGGTTTTACTATCAAAAAACCAAAGAAACACAAAGCCTAACTAAGTACCAAGAACTGCGCAACCGTGCAAAAAAATGCATTAGGCTGGACAAAAAATCCTACTACATGACATTACAAACTAAATACCAACACAACCCCCAAAAATTTTGGAAAAATGTAAACCAGCTACTAAAACCCACCCAAAAGGCTCCCCCCAAACTAGCCACCCCTGACATTAAAGTTCCCATTGAAACACAATTCAACTCCCACTTTGTGAACTCAATTCTATCCTTAGTATCACAGGACAGTTCCTTCCTCACTATCCCCCCAACACAAATAACACTAATACAAGCTTTACCCTCAAAACAGTTTCCACCACTTCAATCAAAAGCATGCTCTCCAAACTAAAAACCTCATCAACAGCAGCCAACCTACTCCCCAGCTATTTCTTGAAACTCACAGCAGATGCTATTGCTATCCCAGTCTCCACTCTCATAAACAGATCAGTTGTTGAAAACTATGTGCCCAAACTCTGGAAAATATCCTATGTTACACCCATACATAAAGGCGGGACCTCCACTGAACTTAATAACTACAGAGCCATTGCTTTACTCTCCCCTGGCCAAAATCCTAGAAAAATGCATCCATACCCAGGTGCTAAAATATCTCCTAGACAGCAACATCCTGTCACCTACTCAGCATGGTTTCAGACCTGCCCATAGTAGCACTACAGCCCTCCTCTGCTTCACAGGACACAGTAAACCATCTAAAAAATGAAGGCCTGCAGGTGTCAACTCTTTTTTTTTGGATATATCCAAAGCATTTAACACAGTCTCACACCAAATCCTGCTAAACAAACTAAACCAATATCACTTCTCAAATTCCACTCTTACCTGGTTCCAAAGCTACTTAATTGACAGGTACCAAGCTGTGAAATGGGAAAATTCTCTCTCCTCAGCTGCCCATAACTACAGGAGTCCCACAGGGTTCTATCTTAGGACCACTACTATTCACAATCTTCACAAATGACCTCCATACCTCCACACTGCATGCATCTATCATTCAGTATGCAGATGATACTACCTTAATCTGTGCTGCACAAAACATTCCCACCCTCCTGCAAACAACTCAACTAGCATTCTCTGACGTTGAAAACTAACTTACCAAAGCCCAACTTATCGTCAATCCAAAGAAAACTCAGCTTATGATTATAACCAGTTCTAACAAAAACACTGATAGCAGTCAATTCACTATCTACTTTACAAATGCTACTCCAATCGCTCTAGTGGTACAGGCTAAGCTATTGTGAATAACCATACACTCCCACCTAAAATTTGATAGTCATCTCAACTTAACTATTGAAAAAGTATATGCCAAACTGGAATCATTCTACCGTATCAAATCATTTCTTACCAACAACACAAGATCAGCCATTGCTCGCTTCCAACTTCTATCGACCTTACTCTATGCATCTCCCTTTCTGACTAATCGCAACAAAACTGAACTAAGTAAAATGGAAGCCTGTTATAACAGAATTGCCCGCTTTGCTGCAAATTGCTCATATAGAACTCATCACTGTACTCCTTTGAGCCAGCTCCATTGGATTGAACTGCCCAACCTCCTAACCTACAATCAGCTCTGCCTCTGTCATTCTATCTATTATCTCCCCAATAAGTGTCCTGCCCTCAAAAACCCAGTACATCACTCATCCAAAAGGCCTCTTAGATCATCAAGCAAACTGCTACTAGAAGTCACCAGCAGCTACAACAGCTTTAGAGACACACTATATAGTAGTTCAGTGGCTAAAAAATGGAACTCTGTCCCCACTAGCATACAAAACACATCGTCTAAAGCCTCCTTTAAAAATCTCATTAGGCAACATCTCAAGCAAAGTTGGCAGTGCCATGACTGCTCCCCAGGCTAGTGAAAGCAGATAAGGTACACATACTAAGCCTAGAGTACTTCATAATAGTTTTCACTCTTACTCACAAACACTGGCTAATGTACAATGTATGTACTGTACCTGTGTCCTATGTATGTATTCTACCTATGTTCCAAATTTCAGCTGTACGCCACAAATCTATTAATTACCTTTATTTTTAAATTAATATTTTCTTGTTTGTTCTCTCCACTGTAACTGTTGATGTGCTGCATTTTTTGTGTCTTTCGGCTTTTCCCGGTTAGGGGTCGCCACAGCGGAACTCCGGTCCACTAATGATTGGCAGTTGATTTTTACGTACTGGCTTGCCAGGCCTGATGCACAACCTTCAACAGAGGTACGCCCATTCATGCATGTCTCCACGCAGAAGATGCTCTAGCTGAGAATTGAACCGGACAGCGTCTTACTCTGTAAAAACATGTCTATTGTAAATTTGTGTGTATACTGATCATGTCTAAATATCTAAATGTGTCTGTAATTATTCTATGTGGAGCTTTTCTCCCCAGGCCTCTGCTGAAAAGGGGCCTTTTCGTCTCAGTTAGACACCCCCAGTTGACAAATGTAAAATAAAATAAATAAAATAAATTAACGTGCTACGTACTATAGGCATCTCAAACAGCACTATGTAAGCCATTACTGGGATGGTCAGTTCTTAGGTTAAAAGTAAAAAAGTGAACCTGCATAGCAATGCAAACAAAAGAATGAAACCTAGAGAAGAGTATATTTAAACTTTCGTCTAAATAAGATCAGGAAGAGACTGTAACTCAGCCCTGTCCCATGGCCTAGAAATGGCTGTGTGTCATTTCCTTAACTGAAGATGTATGTACAGAAGCTTATGATGTGTCCATTTTCTAGGTCATGGTGACTCTTCAGCATACATAATGCAACTAATTCTTCATTTCTTTAATATTCTAACTGTCACTAGGACTGTCACTCACTGCATGCTTGTAACACTGCAGTAACTGCATGTTTTATCAACCAATCAAATCATTACATTTTACCACATTTTTAGGAAAGTCGTATGGAATGTTTTATTCTCATAGGCAGGTACAGAAAATTTGTTCAGCCCTGTATTCATCATCAGTGGCATTATTCCTCAATTTCACAGTCCTTTTTACTGACAGGCTGTCCCTACACCATAATTAGTTGGTCCAGGTTGCAGTCCTATCCAGACAGCCAGACATGCTGAAAATGACTTCATTGTAAATCAACTGTTATAGCATCCCTCAGTGAATCACATATCAGCAGGCCATTTCCACAAAAATAACAAAATCTAAAGCCCTGAGTGAAGTGGGAGACCCACTCTACCTCTTATTTAATACAACCTACTCTGATGTTTAATAATTTACCACGCAACCTTAGGGTAGATTATCAAGGTTATGGAAACAGTCTCTCACTGAAGTGCAACTCTCTCAACTAACATATAACAGAATAGATAAGGTACCTTGATAGGCATTCTCTGTTTCGCTCCATGGATTTCTTATTTGAGCTGTAATGGAGGTATGTGGTGAACTTGGCATGATTTCAACATCAACAGGAGAAATGTCACCAGCACTCTAAACATGTATATGTCCTCCATTTTGACTCGCACATACCACTATCTTTTTTACTTCGGGTGGTATTTAATTCCAACCCCTACTCCCAAGAGAAGAGTACACTGACACCATTTTTTTTTGTAATACTGGACAACAATGAAGCAGTTCATTTGGATTCCCAATCCCAAACTTGCTTTCTTCTGGCATGGACAATCTATGATGTTTCTGCTTCTTTATGAACACCTCTATTTCATTTAACTGAGTGCAAGTAACACTCTGAAACATTATCATTAATTCTGCTCTTCTGGAGAAGTTGAAATGAGAGGTTGTAGGATAGTATGTAAGAGAGGATAGTATTTTTTAGCCCCAACAAACTTGATCATTTCTCATTTACCTAGTACCCTACTGACCCATTCATTCCTTCCTCCACTCGTACATGGTCTAACACCTCATGTATCAGTCAACGGTGGTAGTGATGCAATTTATTTGGTTTGGATGTATGAAAAGAAATCTGCCAGCAGGGGGAGCCAAAATATTTCACTGTACAACCGGGTGCATTTTTTTTTTTAATTCTTTGCTTTCCAAGTTACACAGTACATGTACACAGTTCCTTCAGAAAAAAACGGTTACAGCCACAGAGCTCTTTATACATTATTTTTTTACAATTCTAACAATAAAGTATAACAACTATTAATACATTATTATGTGATGTGTTTTAATAGTCTCCTCCATGTCCTTTTATATTCAAACACTTACACAGGGCAGTCTGCAGCTATAAAATAGGAGAGAACTGTTTCCTTACAAAGTCCATATATTTTTATGCTTTTCACTATTTTGACTGATTTCTGGATTTTAGCATCCTTGTCTTACCCAGGCACTCAAACGTAATGATTTTCAAATACCTTCCCAGAGCTAATATCCTAATTTGAGAATGAGATCCACTTCTGAGTAACAGATGCCAGATGGCTTTATTTACACAGTCTTTCAAAATCCTGAGTCAGTTTCTTGGAGACGGACCTTACTTGTACTTTCTTTTTAACTGAAATTGTATTAAAGTTAGACTGTTTTATACAATAATAGCTTTAGTACACAACCTTTATTACCTGCATGTTAAGACACAGATTTATGTCTGGACCAAGAAATCTGCGTGTTAACACACAGATTTATGTCTGGACCAAAAAACACCAGAAAAAGGTCTGGGAAAAGAAAGGATGCATTAAACTTACACAATGTGTCTCATTATGAGAGGTATAACTTGTTTTACTTTTATAAATCAATGCTCTTTTGTTAAAGACAAGCAAAGAAGTAAACAAGAAAATTACCTGTCCTACATTTGTCACATAGTGTAGGATTGCTGCCCACAAAAGAGGCAGTGTAAACTATTTTTTTAAAAGTATGCTAGCCTATGGCACTAAAGCAAAATTGAAATATAAACAAGAAATAACACTAGATTCTATAGTGTTTCTATGCTTCTGACTTAATAAAAGATGACATATTTTTCATTCCCTTCATTTAAGTTTTGTTTCCTTCATTTCCATGAGTAAGAGGTAAGAAATGGCCAATGCATCTGATAATCCACAGGGTGGCAGGGTGTATATTTTTGTTTGTGAATAATAATGCATCCATTTCTGGCAACACTGAAGTAGACATAATACCTGCAATACCTTTGTACAAGTCTAATGCTCTATATATTACGTTGGAGTCATAATATATTAATTACATGACTGTGATGGCCTGGACAATATATTTTTAGTGAGAATGCATTGTTTTAATGTGATATTTTTAAACCAAGCAATCAAGCAAGATTTTCTTCATTATATTAATAAAAAAATCTTTCTTTTTAATAAAGTGTTCATTATATCAGTTTCTTTCTAATGTAGTTCAGATTACATGAGTTTTCCTGTTTGTGTATTTTTGTAAATTTTACTTTGTGGCACCACAATGATTATTGTTGTTTCCTCAGAGCATTTTTCCAATTTGTTTCTCATTTAGGGTGCCTTCTATGTGGTGTCTGCTTGTCTTTTCTGTGTCTGTACAAGTTTGTGCTAGCTGTTACAGTTTCTTTGTACATCTCAAAGACATGCTGTAGTTGAATTAGTGAAACTTAGAATTGTCCAAGGACATGCCTCTCAGCTGTGCAATATATTCAGGTATGTCCCTGATTTTGGTACAATTTTTTTTTTCTGTCTATTCTAAAAGTTTTGAATCTGGGACAGAATAATGATGAGTAGAATACACAAACAGTATGCATCACAATTACAGACTTCACATTCTTCAAAAATGTACATTCATGCAAATTCTCTTATATCAACATCCTGACTGAATAGTACCATATTTAAAAATTGTGTCTCATATCCGGGGCCTTTATCCTTGATTATTTATAATATTGTCCTTGATTCTTGATGTGACAGGTTGAGAGATACAGATGTGTGTGTGTGTGTGTGTGTGTGTGTGTGTGTGTGTACGTGCACACATGTATTAGCAAGTGTTCACATGTGCATGCGTGTGTGTGTGTGTGTGTGTGTGTGTGTATCCTGCAGCAGACTGCATCCTACCTGAGATTAGGTTCTTTCCTTCCACCTAATGAGTGCTGGGATAGGCTCCTGCTGCAACTCATCCCTGATTTGGATAAAGTGAGCAATAAAAGAAAAAGAAAGAATGAATGAATGAATTAGATTTTAGTTTGCAGTAAACACTTTGAAACAATGCTTGGTGTGAAGTGCAACCAGCCTGGGAGCACAAAAAGCAAACATCTTGTACAGTATCCTACATTACTTCTTTATGGGGAGCTCACATGAGTGCTAATGTCGTGCGTGCAAAGTATAAAGTGTAGTGTGTATGAAAGCTACTGTTATCATACTTGCACTGTCAACCATGCTGTCTTTAGTTGATAGTCAGATGTGGTTTACTGTGGTGCTGAACTAGATAAATAGGGTATGGCACACTGTAAAAGATATTGAAACTGATAAAAAGTGTATGCAAAACTGAATTTAACAGTGTAAGTGAAAGAAATATGAGGGCACCAGTGCTAAGTGTATGTTTATGAATATAATGTTGATGTATTCATGGTGTTTGCCTTGTCCCCATGTGTGTGCAGCCATGAAGTTAGTATATTTAAATAAGTGATGTTTGGCACCTCATACTGGTAATGCAAGAGGGAGTCACTTCAAGAGTGCCTTTTTACCAGTTTGAGCTTGCAAGCAATTTACCAGATTAGTGTATGCCTGGCAAAGCTCTCCCAGTGCACTTGAACCACATACCATCCCTGTGACTTGCATAGGAAAACATCTGGACATTTCATTAATCAAGTCAAAAGGGAGAAGAACAAATGTCTGTGTAACATCTTGTTCTACTCAGAGGAAGGCTTACAGGTTTTATTATCATTTCTTTTTCTTTTCTTTTTTTGCCATCCACAGGATTGGCTCAGTGCCTCCCCTCCCTGCACCCACTTGAACCATTTGTTCCTCTCCCATGATGATAATCCCCTATCCAAGTAAGTCCCCACTGGAGGCATATGTCAGCTGTTAGAGAGTGGCCAGTCCGCACATATCTTGTAAAGCATCTTATCTTTACTCTCACGGTAGCTCTGCAAGCCTTACTATAGCTTTCTCTTGAGATGCACTCCTGTTTCCATGCATATACAACCTTCCAGTCAAGTAGCACACAGGTTCCAATATAAATGAGCTAGGCTGTTCAAGCTGTGGTGATGCAACTGCATTCTTGCAATAGGATGCCTCCCTTCCCCCAGGATGGGTGAGTTAGTATCAGCGACTCAATCCTCATCTCCCCTGCCCAGTCCCTCCAGAGCTGTGCTGCTAGTTGAATATGGGTCATCTGGGGTGCAGACAGGGCTCTTTTTTTTGTGCCATGAGACCGGGTAAAGGCTTACACTTTTTAATATGTATCTGCTATTTCCCCAGCACTGAATTAAAGGATGGCAAACTGAAGTGGACAACACTGCAGAAAACATGTGGGTAGTGCATCTTGGGTATCTCCCATCTGCAGAAGAAAACACTTGGGGATTTGCCCAGGTGTTGCTGTTCATTTAAAGTTGAATTCAGTGAAGAAGTTTGAGTATTCACTGATCTTGACCCATTGGTTGCCCTATACTGTCTGAGGTATGCAGAATATACTTTCATATACACAAATATTTTCTTGTAATGGCAGAAGGGTGCTGGGGTCACCAGTATCCAATGAACAGCTTGGAAAAAGACAGAAATGTCACAAACTGAAACAAAACTGACAGAATAAACTTAACACTGAAAATAGATTATATAGTAAACAAAAGGCAAAGACTGATTTTGAGCTGTGTCTTTCAAGAGTACAGTAACAAGCAAAAAATGCCATGGTTCTTACATCTTGCGAACCATGGATAAATAGCTATGTAGTGCCCCGTTACTATGTTTTAGGATTGCTAGGGAAATATAAAGCTGGTAGTGGTTTTATGTTTCTCAACCAAAGGAGCTGACATTGAACTGCCTTTTGAAGCAGTCCAGTGTGGGCCAGGGTATGACAGAAGTGACCAATACAAATAATCTGCCTCTAAATTCATCACATTATGAAGAAAAGAAGCAAAATTAGCCATTTCATCTGATAGAGGACTATTTTAAGTTAACACAAGCTAGAAAGACCTGCATGTATTTATTTTTGTATATTAGTTAGGCAAATGGCCTGGTCTAATGGACAACTTTCACCCACAGTAAAGATCATTGTATACCTGCTGTACAGTCAATATAACCAGACAAAATTTGACTGATCTATAAATGTAAAAGGCAAACAATTTATGGTTACAGAAAATCTCTGTCAGAAACAGAGTGCTTCTGTTTTGTTATTTTTTTTTAGTTTGCAGCAACAGAGCTCACTTGGTGCATTTGTAGTACTGGGTTTGATCCCTTCGGTCTTTTTTTGCCTATTGTTTGACTTTGAGCCATCATTTACTGGAAATTACTGTGTGATAACCCTAGAAAAGTAGCTGTTGTGCTTAATGGGTATTCTCTTTTAGCAAATAAAAGCAATAAAATTAAAAAGAAAAAAAAAATGCCAATTAACCTTCCCCTGAGCTCCAAGTTTTAACTACAGTGAAACCTTAAGGTGCTGCAGTTTTCACAGATAAGCAGAACGTTTCAAAAGCCTTTCTGTCTCAGACTTACATATTAGTTATTTGGACATGGGGTTGCTACATCAGTACTGGTAGTGCTGTATGGGTTTAGCAAGAAAACAACTCCTTTTTAGCTCATTGCCATGACGGCAACATTTGGAAATAGTACAAGACGACAGGACAGAGAAAGTTAATGAGTCCAGTGAGATTCAAAAAACATTGCCTCTTGTCCCATGACATAATAAGCGAGTGGCTTATTTTTCATTAGCATAATAATTTTGGCACAAACAAATGAAATCAGTATATGAGTTGGATAAGTAAACTGAAATAAATTTATCCTGGTCACCTGTTTTACAGGTAGTACATAGCATTTAAAAAAAAAACTCCCCAAAATGCACTACACAGGATTTTAGCCAAAAGGCTGAGAAACTCAAGAGATGATCTTCCTAGCAGTAAGAAATTCTTATGTCCCCCTGTGCAAATGGTGGGATTAGGTATATCTAAAATGCTGTCAATGCCAGGATGCAAGAGCACAAAGCACCCCATTGGCTACCTGAATGCTGCCTCCCCCCCCAACCAACTCTTGCCTTGGCTGTGGATGAAGTCATCGGAGTGGAGGAATGAAAGGATACTAATCAACAAATGGCTTAATGCTCCGTTCGCACGGGGAACAAAATTACCAACAAAATACTCTCTGTGGATGGTGTAGTAGGAAAGTGCACATGCATATCTGCACAATTTCATGTATCTGTGTAGGTCTGAAGAAATTAATGGGGAAAAATAGGGTTGGGATTGACAGAGTTTTGGCAACTTTTACATTGCACTGTAAAGTTGTCAGTAACTGTATTTTTAGGCAGACATCATATTTTCTGTTTATACAAGTACTTTTACTTAGACTTCATCTTTGCTGTTTACATAAGTACTTTGATTAGTATGTTAAAAAGGCTATTTGATGCATCTGTTGAGATGGTTTCACTTAGCTGCATTGTCATTTATTATTAGCTTCAGAACTTGGCCAAACGTGACAATGTTTGTAGACTGGCATTAGTTCTGTTTTTTTTTTTTTTTTTTTATCTGTGATCATTACATTATAGGGAATTTTTTTGTAGCCACTTATCAGAGACCATGCTGGCCTAGCTACAGAAATCGGCAAGTGGAAATCAACAGTACTAACATTTTCAAGATCAGAAACAATATGCAATTTTACTTTGTTTTATGTTTTTTTTCTTCTTTCTGTGTATGAGTGTGTGTGTCAATTTTAGTTGTGATCATGAAATTTTATAAGTTGCTAGTGTGATAAACAGAATAATGTTGTCTGGAATGTGAAGGAATTAGTATGACTCCTGTTGGGTACGAACATTGGCACAATTGTTGGAATGACAGAAGCATAGGATAAAGCTGAGAACACTGTGGTCTGTGGATCTGAAAGAATTCATTGTGTAGAATTGACTCAACAAAATGATATCAGGACAATGCAATGCTGCTTGACATTATGTACATATTAGGCATTTACAATTTTCAAGTGTCCAGTAAAAATATACAGAAACATTCAAAATGAGAAAGAAACACTTCAGGTTGCTGGAGTTAAACACATATTCACAGATGCACAGTAGGTATATATCTTAAATCTTATATGCAGGTTCATAATATTTTAACAGCTTCACTCTACTTCAATTGGATGCCCCAAATCAAGAAAGTGCAAAATAAAGTCTTGCTTCATATCATCCAACATTCAGCTGCACTGAGGCATCAGAAAAGTCCTGTAAACAACATTGTACCATGTTGATTTAATAGTTTTTGAGGCAAAGTTTTGTTATTTGTCAGATGTTATATTTTGAAACAACGTTGCAGAAAGTAAATTTTGTCATCGATGTTCTAGTGGAATATCTGAAGGCATGGATGACATCGTTGTTAGCTGACTTCCAGCACTGCTATGTGCAGATGGGTTGATGAGGGACAGTGGATTCTTCCTGACAGTTTCTCCCAGTTCTTTTCTCACTCTTGTCCGTCTGAAAAGAAACAAACAAAGTCTGTTAACATGTTGAGATTTTTTTTAATTTCTTTCAAATAAAAAGATTTTAATTAGCCACTTATGAAGCTGAAATGATTATGTCTTGTGAACAATGTCTGAGCATCAGTGCTTGCCACATGGGTAACATTTATTTATTTACCCTTTGTTGACCAGGTTAAATGGAGCCAGAGGTCTCCTACAGCAGCAAGGACTAAGGAAGAAATCATGTAGTTATGATGCAACTGGAGGGTTTGATAAAAAAAATTAAAGAAATATGTCTTCCGTGAAGGATGTATAGAGTAGCATTCTGGAAAATGGTTTATCTAGTGAATTAAGTATTAATGTGAAAAATAGCATATATTTCAAATTTTACATGATCCCAGTAAAATATGAAAAAGAAATTGTGAAAATGGTGTTTTCTTTCATATGGGGTCAAAGACTAAACTCAGTGAAAAGTGATGTATTTCACATGAGTGAAGATGAAGGGGGGTTGATGTTAGCAAATCCGGTTGTTTATTCTGTTCTTTAAACTTTTTTTCTTTCTTTCAAGGAAGAACTAAGTTGTGTCTGGCAAAATGGCAGTTCACAATGAAATGAGAAGGCAAATGCTTGTCAGGATACATAAATCATATCTGATAATAGTGCCCACCCCCATAAAAAGATCTTCTTATATCTCTGGTGTAAGATTAGGATGAATTCACAAATGGCCACAGTCATATTTCAAGTGGCTGCTGTCACATATATGTATTAGACATGCATCTTCATCAGTACCCCCAAAAGGCAAGCACCCTTTTGGGTACCACTCTGATGTCAGAATGGGATGAAACTGAAAGTCCACATAGAATACAGTAACCTGTTATTGTTAGATGTATATAACAGAAATGCATCAAAATCCTCTGCTCCTGAATATGTGTTTGATGTTTGGGAGGAAAATGAAACAAAAATCACAATAATGTGTTGCAGCTTTTTGCTCCTAAACAATACACTGCCTATAGACAAGTTATCCTTTTGTGCACACCTCTGAGGTTTATGAGGAAAGTTAAAGAAATAATTATCACACTGTCCACAGCCCCACAGAAGCTATAGTCACATTCTGTGTACACCTCATATGTTCCATTGTAAGGAAACTTCAGTTAGCAATATCCACACAGTCTCTACCTCCACTAAAAACTACAGCACACCGCTCAACAGGGCAGGTTTTAAACTAGGTGAGGTTCAGGATAGAGGGCACTATGAAGGCTATGTCAGAATCCACTTATGCAGCCTAAAGTGTAGGGCCCACCAGGTCTTCTGAAGATGTGAATGTCTGGCTTTTCTATGATGGATTTTATGCCTTATTTTTGAAAGATAATGACTCGCTATTTTTACAAATATCCAGAAGAGTTATGTATGTGTTCAGCAGCAACATTGTGCATGCCCATGAATAAAAATCCATGATACTGTTATTCACACACACACACACACACACACACACACACACACACACACACACACACACACACACACACACACACACACACACACACATACACACCTCTGATACTGCCCCTAAAAGCCAGGTCTATCAAAAGCCATACTGATGTTTCACATAAGCACATACATACTAACATTGGCCCTGAGCAGTCAGGTCTGTCACAAAATGCATTGATTTTTTCACTCACATATAGACATACTGACAATACCTTTGACAAACCAGGTGTAACACTACACATGCACATACACACACACACACACACACACACACACACACACACACACACACACACACACACACGAGGGCATGCTACACACTTACCCATAGGCTAATCAGAGGAATGCCAGTTAACCTACTGCATATCTTCTGGGTGTTGGGGGAAAGCAGAGCACACAGGAAACCCCACACAGATGTAGAAAGGTCATGCAGACTGCACATAGAAGAAGCCACAGCCAGAACTGAACCAGAACTATGTGCTTTGAGACAACAATGCTATTCAATGTGTCACTGTGCCTGTGATCAGTTACTTTTACACACATCCTGGTCTTGCATTCACTTATCATGTGCAATGCTAATGCTTCTGATGGAAAGCAGAAGAAATTATCGAACTATTCT